>NW_017306793.1:1090165-1090432 GCF_000935625.1 Nanorana parkeri | reverse complement strand
CGCACCTGGTGCATGCGTGTTTAGGTTAGTAAATCACCCCCTTTGGCTCCACTCACTACACGCAGACTTAGACCAGGTCCACTACAACCGTGGCAAGGAAAAGAAACCAGGAATCTAAAAAGACATAGCCGCGCTCTTGGACGACTGTGGCGGAAAACTAGGATTCTGCAAGACTTCACCCTGTATAAAACTGCCATCCTTAAATATAATTCCTTCCCCCGTAATGTCAAACAGACTTATTTTGTCACTCTCATTAACACACTCTCA
>NW_017306793.1:1088112-1088370 GCF_000935625.1 Nanorana parkeri | reverse complement strand
ATAATAATAAATAAGTGCTCCACAAAATGTGCTCTGTCAATCCCCTATTCTGTGCTCTTTTTGAACTCAACAAACTCGCCAAACAAGATGGACAATGAATGAAAAATGGTCAAATTGCATTTTAGTATTCCACCACTGGTAAGGCTCCTGATCACTCAGTTTTCATACACCTTTCGATTTAACCTTCCTCATGCAGCGGTTTATGTGGAAAAAATAATAGCAGATCTCCCGTAGTGTAAAACAGTTTAAAACTTTTTT
>NW_017306793.1:1048886-1084031 GCF_000935625.1 Nanorana parkeri | reverse complement strand
AAATTGAAAAAAGGGCCTCAGTCATGAAGGGGTTAAACAGTACTTAGGAAGTATTGAGGCTGTCACTGCTGACTTTTCCTCCTAAAAATACCAGTTTCCTAGCTGTCACACTACAGTATTTTGTGAATCACTGACCCAGAAAACGTACGGAGACCAGGTGATCTGACTTCACTCTATCTAATCATCTAATCTGGGTCAGTTACTGGGTCTAATCAGCACAGCAGAAGCACCCATGTTCAGACTTTGTTTGCCTCACTTTGATCAGTGCTGATCTGTAATAATTGGGTCCACCAAAATAGAACTCTGTTCTGCTTTTTTTCCGAACCTAGACAGAGTTGAGGGTAGTTGAATGTAAATGGATGCATGTCCACTTACATTCAGCTGCTAGGGGTGCACTGAAATTAAATTTTTAGACCAAAACTGAAACCAAAACTGAAAAATGTGTCAGGCCAAAACCAAAAATAAAGTTTTTCTTTTGCCAACCTTTTACATTGTTTCTAATTATTTTATCATTATTTTATTTAATTTTTTTGTTAACTTTACTTTACAGTTCCTTAACAGACCCTTGATATTTATATTTTAAAATAGAAAAATGATTTAGGACACACCGTCCTAAATCTCTTTTTCTGCCGCCCCTGTTAAGAATAAACAGGAATCTTGTATACTGTGTGCTCCTGTTCATTCATAAACTGTGGATATAGTATGAGTTACTATGTCCACAATTATGAATAAACAGGAAGTGATCGGGAACACTTCCTGTTCATTCATAACTGGGGATACAATAAGGATACATACGGGATACAATAAGCATACTATGTCCTGATTGCTGAGCAGTTGTAAGCTGCTCTCCATCCTGACTCACCTGTCACAGGAGGCTGAGCGGGGCAGTGCGGGAGGGTAGCAGCCTCCTGTGTTAGATGACAGCTGATTCTTCCCCCACACCGCTCGGCCTCCTGAAAGCTTTTCTGCGCCCCACTGGAAACCGGTCTGTGTCCTCTTGGATCCCTGCTGCCTCTGCTAACACAGACGGGGGAGAGCAATGGGCATCAGAGGGGACAATGACTGGGGAGGAGAGAAGCCTAGCGATGCACTGAATTTTCAGCTGCATTTTTGGCAGTTATGGTACTTTTGGCATTTTCCCCAAAGTACCATTTTTGGTGTCCCTCCCAGCTGCCCATAGAGTTACATTGGACTTCCTATCAGATCTGCCTGAAAAACTGACAGGCAGACTTGAACAGACTGCTCACATTAAAGGCCCCAAAAATGCAGCCATCCAATTGGGATAAGTCAGCGCTCTTACTAATTCACCTGTTTTTTAAAATTGCCGCTTAAGCTTTTGAGCTCTGCATACAAAAAGGTTGTAAGGAGGGAGAAAGAAGCCAAAAGCTCCATCTACTGGCAGGATCAAAAAGTGAATCCTTTTTGATGTTTTTGTTCTTGATAATGGAGGTGTAGAGCACAAAACAAAATTTTAGTGCTGAGTGAATTTATAATTCCAATACTACTATTTGTAATATTATTATTTGCCGGCGCATATGACGACTTTTTATACTTAAAAACATCCCCCGAAAATCGGGGGTCGTCTTATATGCGGGGTATACAATGTGAACCTTTAGTTAGTTTGGGCCAATGTCCCTGGGAACGTCCCTAATCTTTCAGCCCGCTGGATGTGCGGTAATACTGTATGTACGGTAGCGTCGGCTGAGCCAATCACGGCGAGCGATTGTATACAACCTCTGCCAATCCGAGCAGGCTCTGTATTCATTAATAGAATACATAGCTCACCGTGATTGGCTCAGCGTGGTATACTGTATGTAGCCGAAGCTACCGTACATAAAGTATTACCGCACATCCAGCGGGCTGACAGATTAGTGGGTGTATTTAAACAAAAGACCCCAGCATGGCTCCAGCAAGAAGAAGAAAATATGAAGCCTGGGAAGGGGGGTAGTTTTATACGAGGAGTATAGCCCAAAACCTGTGTTTTAACTGGAAAATTAGGGGATCGTCTTATACATCCAGTCGCCTTATATGGTATGTCTGACAAGGTTGCACCACATCACACTCAACCTTAACATACACCATAAGGCTTCTGTAGGATACGTTTCTCGTACCTGGTAGGGAGACCGAATGTTTGAGGAGGCTTCTCTTGCACCTCGTGTCTTGTGGCCTTTGATGTTGGTGACAGAGGCCAGGCAGACAATGAGTGGCACAAGTGCTCAGGGAAATCCAGTAATCGAGGTCACAGCAAGCCGGGGTCATAAGCCAGGAGATCAGATGCGGTACAAAAGGGAGCAGGTAGAAGAATATTCAATAAACGGTCCGAGGTCAAAAAGGCAGGCAGCAAGCAGGGATGGTTGTCAAACAGGAACAGGTAAAAATCCAGGGAGTTCAGGTGCATACGGGACAAGGCAAAACAGGATACAAGGAACACACTCAAGCTGAAAAGACAAACCAGCAACTAATGGGCATGTGAACTGGGCTTAAATAGGGAAGTGAGTCAATCACTGATGTCACTTCCTGTGCACCCTTTGGCGCGCCTTTCTGCGCCGTATGCGCGTCTTTCCGTGAGAAGGGCGTGCTCTGCGCATGCGTGCGCTTGTCCTCCGTGGCGCATGCGCAGAGCGGGTCTTTTGCTGTCAATACGCTAAACAAGTACTAAATCCAGTCACTATGCACTTATGCACAAGTCTCGTAATATAAACAAAATATTGCACTTCAAATCCTCCTTCATTTGTCCTTCACACTCTCCCCCTACCAGACACTGCAGTGGGAGGGTTTTAGCAACAGAGCATTGGGCAGTGGGCAGGACTAGGTATGGGCAAATGCTGATTCACAAGTTATGGGACTGTGAATCAGCAGTGACAATGTTGATAGTCATGTCCCCGGCAACATCTTCTCATCCCACTGTAATGGAAGCAGGCACAGCATAAATAAGAGTGGCAACTCTGCTATGAATTCAGGAGCATTGCAGCATCATTGCCACACCATTACAGAAAACTGCACAAGGGGAACTTTATTGGCAGGCTCAAAAGGGACTTTAAAAGAGAAGAAAACTGTGCTGCATAACATTCTTTTAAAAGTAGGTCATAGTGCTACTTTAAAGTATATTTTAACCAAATCACTAAAATCACATATAAACTTTTAAATGTTAATGTAATTTCAACAGTCATCATCATTCGTAAATCTGCAGGTTTTATTAAAATACCCTGAAGTTGTTTGTTCAGACACTTCCTGTTATGGGGTAAAAAAACTATTTCCCTGTCTCCTAGTTGTTCTCTGCTTTGTCACTCAGTCATGTGTGTGTCCATTGGAGACTATAAGTGGCCATGGTATCACACATAGGGAACATTTGCTATGCTGGTGTCTCCAACAGCAAGTCCATCCCAAGCAAAGGTGTGCAGACATCACTGAAGAACATGCCTGTAGATAGAAAGTGGCCGGAAAAAAGATAGGGGTATTAGTAGCACTGAGAACCAACAAAGGTGAAAACAGGAAATTGTTTATGACACACAGTCCTTTAGTGCACAGCTTAATGTACAGTATAAAAGGTTTGTGCGGAGGCAGTTAAGAATCTTTTGTTATAGATGACAGAGATCTTATGTACCTTCTGCAATAAAAAAAAACTTTCTGTTCCAAATTCTATTTTTTTTTCCTTTAGTTCCAATTAAGTAAAGCTTATATTTAAATCCAAATAGGCACTTTATTGTTTGGGGCCCTTCTGTTACATAGTACAATGACAATAGCTTTAAAACCAACTATCAGAATATAGCAGTTGGGAAAGTATAGCAAAGTAATAAGAAACTTATTTTCTGATCATGTGCTATAGGTTACTGTACCTTTGTTCTTTGTACTGCATTATCATATAACAGCCCTACGAGGGGTTTATTATATAGCTTGGTCCAGACTTGTATCTGGAAATTTTTGAATTTCCTTGAGGAATGGTATAAATCCTGTTAAATAGTCAATT
This sequence comes from Nanorana parkeri, assembly GCF_000935625.1. NCBI lineage: Eukaryota > Metazoa > Chordata > Amphibia > Anura > Dicroglossidae > Nanorana > Nanorana parkeri. The sequence goes on along the minus strand of NW_017306793.1, from coordinate 1,080,064 downwards.
CAGACTTGATGTACAGTAAAACACTCCAGTATTTCAGATGCCCCTTAACAGGAATATGGACATCTGTCTTTGATCATTTCTAGCCAAGCTTAGGATCTGAGGCAACCTTCCAATACTAGAGTTAACTGAAGTATATTGTGCAGACAGCAATTACAGCACATCACTCTTGTCTAGACTCTCCAGTAAGAAAACCCAGACATATTATTAATATAGTTTAATAATGGTCATCGTTTTATTCATTCTCCGCACTGAGTCTGTTAAATTCAAGTTTTGTCTCCATCATGGTACTGACCTTCTGTGGCATTTTGAACTTTAATAGAATAGGTTGAATTATCTAAAAGCCTTACCAAGTATCTGTGGAATGATGGATGCAATAAGAGCATCTAAATCTGAATGCCAGTTAACGTAAATGCATCTGCAAAGAGCTTGAGCAACATGTCTTTTTGTAGCAAGATGTTTGTACACATTAACATCCAATCATTCTTGCTGTGAAATCAATTTTACTGAAGCTCCCAGAAAATAAATATAAAAAATAAAAAAAATAAAAGCAGAGATGTCGGAGGAGTAAGAAATAGGTATCAGTTGGGTGGCATGAATTGATTAGTCCACTGTGCCACTGCAGTAAAGTTTTTGGCACTTTCTGTATTTGTACAGTTACTTTTTTTAACTGCAGCACAGATCAATACAGTTGATAAATCCTGAAACCTGCTGTTGCATGACACAAGGATTAGATTACTTGCTCCCTGAGAAACGAGCTGGTCAATTATGTTTTGGGGTCGATAGAATTCTATTGGTCACATCCTCAATTAATCAAATCAAATCCCCCTGTCTCTAAAAAACAGGGGGTATGCTGCAATATAAGAATGGCTTTAACTAAGGCAATATTTCTCAATTCCAAGAGAGTCCAGACAATTTTTAAAGTATAGCAAACTTTTTTTTTTTTGCCTAAAGTAGGGAGTGTTCAGAACCCCTTTTTTTCTTTGTGCAACTGTAAAGATTTATCTTCACTTCCTGTCCTGAACACATAACAAATTAATCTTTTAGCCAGTTGGTACCAGAACAAGTGTACCTATTACAGGATTTCTATCTAATACTGTTCTGGTAACAACTCAAAATTTTGTATTTTACCTCACTCTCCATATAGGAGATAATGGCCACCAGGACAGATATAGAGTGTAAATCCACCTAGCGGGGACACATAGCAATAAAAACCTAACAGAGGGTCTGAGCCTTTCTTCCTCTATCCAAAACATGAAAATGAAGCTTTCCTTTAGACATTCATCATATTGCCTTTGTTACTTTATGACACCATTACCTCATTTGCTTCATGCTGAGGAAGGCAGTAAACCCTCATCACTCCTGCCCCATCCCCAATGAATTCTCTCTTTATTCAACAAGGGACAGTTTGAGAATGAGATGATTATGGGTATAGCATGGGGCAAAGCCAGGAACACCACAGGGAACACCAACCTGCTAGCAGTGGGTATTCTTCAGTCCACTAGCATCCACCCAAAACTAAGAGATCAAATTTAGGCAGAGATGCAGAACATTTACAGCAAAACATATAGATGGATTTTAGCACTAGCTGGCCGCATACAGTATGCCCCCTGCACTGTCCTAAATACCAAGAAACATGGCAGCATGACATTATCATCATCAGACATATCAGCCACTGTTGGCTTATTTAAGTCAACGGCTCAAGATAGCAGAGACACCATCGGTGTGATTCATTTTGTGGGAGGTTTATTTCAATACAACTGATTGACGATCTAAACAAACTATACATTTTATAAACTTATTGAAGTGTATTGAGAGCAATATTTTACAACTGTCTTAGGAGTTAAAGCCTAAGAACACATAAAAGTCAACAATAATAGACCGCATCTCCAGCTGCAAAAAGTAAAATGTAATTAAGTTGCATGAATTCTAACGTCAACGGATGTAATTATATGTTTTAAAAATTTTATCAGAATATTTAATGTATATGTATTGATATTTATGTACATTTATACACACTAATTAATAATTGTACAACTTCAAAGAGATAACAGTGAGCAGTAAGCATTGAACAATTTGGGAATTAACCACCGATTTAAAAGAAACTAAATTCACTTGGGGAAAAATGGCAAAACAGCCAGAAATACAATTTTAGCATCTATTTACATGAGTGATGGATGATGGCCAGAATGCCACTATGCATTCTTCTCTGCTCTGTGCATCGCTGTCACTCTATTTTCAATTACAGCAGCTTGCAGTCATCCATGAACTTCTAGACCCTAATTAATGTGACTTCCTTCAGACAACACTGGCTTAGCCCCGTTGCTTTATCCATTACCTTTTTCCAAGCTAAGCTTTATCATTTCTTAAACCTTCTGAGTCTTTGGCCAATCAGAAATGTCAGAAGTAAAAAGATCTGTTCTATTAAACCTCCTATCTCAACATCTTCCAGTATTACGCCTGACACTGTCAACTCAATAGTAGTATCAACATCACACATTAAAAGGATCCTCTATTAGAATAATAAATATATTGCTGTGCATATTTATAATTTTGTTTTAAAGCTAAACTCTAGCCAGCCTTAAAAATTAACCGGGCAGTGCAGGTTAAATGTTCATTTTGTGTAGGGGCGTTGGAAAAAGAAACAATACTTACCTTATTCCCCCCAGCAGCAGATGCTTTTCTCCACTCCCCCACACCCCCAAAATATGGGTGGGCCCTTGCTGCTCTCACATACGTGTATGTGATGACATCAGATAGCCTCTGGAGGAGCAGCAAAGGTAAATGGCTTTGTGCCACCAGTTGTACAGAGAGCAGGAAGCTTTCGGGAGCAAAGGATAAGATAAGTACTGCTGCAATTTCTATCCCCCCTGGACAAAATGAGCATTTAACATTTGTAGTGCTAGATCACTGAAAGGTTACATTTTTTAGCTGGCTGGAGTCAGATACTGACTGGATGATAATTTTTGTTTCATAAACTATATTTAGTATAATATAAGGTATTGCCTTACAATCAGTGAAATCACAGGAAAACCCCAAAGGGATATCTCCCGAGTTCCTAGCATACTTCAAAGGGCTAATATGCTGCAGGGTAAAATTAGCAGTTGCAGGATACAGGTAAATCCCAACAGAAGCTTCAATTTTTAATACAGCATTAATGCGGAGTGCAAAAGTCCAGGCATCCACTTCCGATCTCACCCACTTTCTCCATTTGAAGGAAGTACCTACCTGATGCTGAAAGTTATATAGGCTACCATTAACACAGCAGTGCCTCTTGCTATAGGGATAGCAGCAACTGAAGGGAGAGGTGTGTTTGAGGCAACCATACTATAGTCACATCATTGCTATTTTCAGGTTTTAGTCTGTTGTGGGCCCTATCCTGTGTCAGAGAAACTGAAAATTGGCTGGATGGTGTTAAAGAGTTATGACACGGCATTAATATTGCTGCCTATTTTAATCCTGGACTAAAAGGTATACTTTAAATGATGGACTTTTGAGTGAATGTTATTGGAACTATTGTCTACATTCAAAACCAGGGTTTCTTTGAAAGTTATGTTTTGAAGAAACCATCCCACGTGCCTAAGCCTGTGTCAGTGGTAAAGAAATACATAATTGTTTACTAACGTAAGGTAAGTAAAACATAAACTGACAGATCTGCAGATCAGAATACAGTCAACTGGATCATGCAAAGAGACTGAGCAAACTACTGGCAGAGATTTTTGATTATTTGCTTATAGCTACTCTTCAAATGAGACAGAATTACTTTTCTTTCTGAATAGATTTTTGATATTCAGGAGTGGGGACAGTAAGTTTGGTCATGCAATAAAAAACTCTGTCATTGTATAATTGCTTATCAACTCCAAGTCATAAGTTAGGATGGAGATACAAACATTCAGACTTGGCTAAAAGCCTGGTCAGGATGTTGGTTATTGTCCAATATTTGAACAGCTTGGTGAGAAAGGAGCATAAAAAAAGTAGTAGTAGATATAAAACAATAGTGTACGTTCCTATAAATGTTTAACTGTTTTCTGTCCACCTTGGCATTTTTACCAGCTGTAATCTCTAAGAGGAGCAGGAAAATGCTGCAGATTGCAAGCTTTGCAACAAGTTAGGATGGAGATACAAACATTCAGACATTTTAGACTTGGCTAAAAGCCTGGTCAGGATGTTGGTTATGGTTCGATATTTGAACAGCATGGTGGGAAAGGAGCATTAAAAAAAATAGTAGTAGATATAAAACAATAGTGTACGTTCCTATAAATGTTTAACTGTTTTCTGTCCACCTTGGCATTTTTACCAGCTGTAATCTCTAAGAGGAGCAGGAAAATGCTGCAGATTGCAAGCTTTGCAACAAGTCATTATTTGATTCATAAAGCTCTGCATTACCCTATGATCCACAGGTCTAGATCTAAAAGGATTTACAGGTGAAACTCGAATAATTAGAATATCGTGCAAAGTTCATTTATTTCACTAATGCAACTTAAAAGGTGAAACTAATATATGAGATAGACTCATTACATGCAAAGCAAGATAGTTCAAGCCGTGATTTGTCATAATTGTGATGATTATGGCTTACAGCTCATGAAAACCCCAAGAACCCCAAATCCACAACCTCAAAAAAGTAGATTATTACATGCAATCAATAAAACAAGGATTGTACATAGAACAATATCGGACCTCTGAAAAGTACAAGCATGCATATGTACTCAGTACTTGGTTTGGGCCCCTTTTGCAGCAACTACTGCAATTACTTTTGCACGATATTCTAATTATTCGAGTTTCACCTGTATACTCATAATTTTCTTGCTGCATTTCAGGAGCTAGTTTAAATCTTCTTTTTCAAAGGTCAGTGCAAATAGCAGCTTTGAGTTTAATAGCAACTCCTACATTCATTCCTGACCATCACAAGCTTCTTTTTTCCCTGCCAACATCTGAGATTCTGCTCCAAGCTTCTTACCATGCAAATGGCATGGATACAATGAGCAATTTCTATGTCATGCATAAAGGGCACACAAACTGTATATGTCAATGAGCATATTCTTAAATATCAAGACCAACGGCAAAGCTGAATAAAGGAGAAGAGTATTCAATGATGAAAGTATATCTACTGTACACCAGTGTTGCATTGCTGAATATTTAAAATAAATTTGTAGGAAGTCACTAAATGTCCTGTATATACTCAAATTATAAATCCTTCTTCTGAGTCATCTCCTATGTAGTACACAACATAAAACACTGTGTAGTATATGTAAATAGGCTGTCAGGACCTGGCTATGTTCACACCATGTCCGGACCAGAACTGGAGCAGATCTGAAAATGCCGTACAGTGCATTTTTGCCATGACTTTACTGCGATTTTGCCATGTTCTGGTGCGCTGGTTTTTTTAAAGTTTAAAATGGGCTTTCAGTTGCAGTCCAGTGTGTTCGTATGCATTTTTATGCGTTTCTATGTTTTCCTGTGCATTCCAGATCAGAGAAAATGTGAAAAGCAGTATTTTTGTTTGTTTGGGCCGGAACGGACTGCGCTGGTGTGAACAGAGCCCAGTTGGAGGGAATGCTTGGATGTTTGGGTGAGTATAACTTTTTTGACTCTAGGCAAAAATTAGCAGTTAACCCCTGCAGTGGGGAGGTAGACCCACAGCAAGGGTCACAGCTCTCTAGCAATCTCAAGATAGCAGCTGTGAAAATGCTGTGTAAAAAGCCACTGTACCTTCAGAAGTTGTACAGAAAGTATGTCTGAATACAGTGACATCATTCCTTCTTTATAGTCTGACTGGAATAATTTTTTATTCTATTGACTGAGGTCCAGCGATCCTATAGTAGTGAGGTACTCCAACATTATTTGGATAAAAAGAACAGGACACAGTGATTTAAGAGGTGAACTTCCATTGACTTTACAGTAAGTGGTGTACAGGTGTGGGCTTGGACCAGGATGTAATGGAAAATAATGGTTTCTGCCTGTCCTGCGATGATGATCTCTCTGTGCCTAAATAAGAGAACAGCCCTGTGAGATGATATTATTATTATACAGGATTTATATAGTGACAACAATTTGCTCAGCGCTTTGCAAAATAGTGGAGACAGTACAGTTACAATACAATTTACAGAGCAATACAGTTTCAGAACAATAGGGTTTGGCCCTGCTCGTGAGAGCTTACAATCTAGTAAGAGGGGCAAGTGATACAAAAGGTAATAATTGTTTGGGTTGAGTTATTGGAGGAAGTAAAAGGCAGTTATGCTGAGATGAGGTAGGCTTCCCGGAAGAGATGGGTTTTTACGGATAGCCTAAAGGTGGGCAGCGTAGGAGATAGGTGGACAGAATGGGGTAAGGAGTTCCAGAGGATGGGGGACACTCTGGAGAAGTCCTGTAGGCGAGCATGGGAGGAGGTAAGGAGAGAGCTAGAGAGCAGGTGGTCTTGAGAGGAGCGGAGAGGACGGTTTGGGTGATATTTTGAGATGAGGTCAGTGATGTAGGTTGGGGCGGAGTTGTAGATGGCTTTGTATGTTGTTGCTAGTATTTTGAATTTTATTCGTTGGGCAAGTGGGAGCCAGTGGAGAGATTGGCAGAGAGGGGCAGCAGACACGTCCCTCTCTGCCAAAATATGACCCAAACAGTAGTAATCACCATCTTAGGAAGCATGCTGACTGGCTCTTATTTCTGCTCAATGTAAGAAACTAATTTACAATTACAGAAAGTCAGTTTGATACCAAATGCCACATATCACATCAAGTACATAATTTATGGAGCCCAATCACTAACACATACGTTTATCTTTGTTTCTTAAAAATGTCAAAGCTGTGTTTATTGTCTTTGCCATCTTGCTTTTTGTAATACAAGTAATAAAGGTCTTGTATTAGAGTTGTAATTAACTAGCATTAGACTCAAATTCCTTTGTCAAATATTAAAACACAAAGTAGAATCTAATTTTTAATCTGTTCAATGAGAAGTCAGATTGAGTAATGAGTAGGGAACTGCATTTTGTTCATGAAGCGTGCATGTAAATTCTTCCTTTCACCCTTACAAACCGAATCTGTAATGATTAAGAAGTCATTATGGAATCATTTAGAACATGTGAAAGAAAGACAGAGGCAGTAATCTTTGATGAACAGCCCCCTGTGCATACCAAGAGTAGGTCTTAGCTCAATGTTGAAAGGTTTAATGAAACTTAGTAGACATCCGCTTTGAAATTTTTGGATGCATACGGGTAACAGGAGACTAATTTACTACACTAATTAAAGCAATACCTATACAAAAAGTTGTGTACCGGGTATGAATTTTGCAATTCTGTCCAAAAGATGGCTTTTTCATGGATTAGTAAAAGACAGCAAGGATAGTCACTGAGATCTACTTGTTTTTTTCTTAATTTGTAAAGAGCGTTGCTAATAATGTCATAAACTCTTGTAATAAAGTGTTTTTCATTTTTAATCATGATGATTTATTAGTATAAATTTTAACTTGTAAATTGTTTTACTCGATTTCACATTTGTATTTTCTTGTTGCACCACCTTTTCAATATCATATTTTAATCATCCATTTGCACCATGGTTATCTTTATAAAAGTCAGTGCATCAAGACCCTTGCTTATAAACTGGTGTGATAAAATCTATTACAAGATAAAACACCAAAAAGGGATTATTATATTTTCTAGGGATGCACTGATACCGATACTAGTACTAGTACTCCTACTCACCCAAATGCTCCAAAGCTTACCTCCGATACCGGAACATCTGGTCAGAGGTATATGGCACTGACTGGCAGTGCCGAGGGAGCATGGAGGCGGCTTCCTCTCCAATTAGGAAGCCGGGCAGCGGGTTATGACCTGCCTCATGGCTTCCTCATTGGCTAGGAAGCTAGCTTCACTTGTTGCTAGGCAGACTCCCGGCTTCCTGATTGGTAAGGAAGCCAGGCTGCCTCGGGAGGTGAAGCCAGTGTTCTTTCAATAGAACCCCGGCTCCCCAGGCAATCAGGAAGCTGGGCCATGATCTGCTGCCCTGCTTCCTGGAAATCAGGGCACCGGTATCGGAACTCTTACTCAATACAGAAAAACCGGCATCTGTGCATGCCTAATATTTTCAATGCAAATCTACTGTGAGAGCTCTGTCTGTGTCACTGCATCATGGAACAATAAACCACAGGTATTATAATGCATAGGAAAAGGTTAAAACCATCAGGTTTTTTTTCCATCTGTTTCCCAATGGGGGGAAATTACCTTTACTTCATAGCTACATAGCTACATAGTTACATAGTTAGTCAGTTTGAAAAAAGTCCATCAAGTTCAACCTCTTAAAAAAAAAGTCACCCAGACACAATAAGAATTGAGTAGCATTCTTTCCAAAGTAAGAAATATCTTCTCCTTGACAGCTGTCATCGGAACAGGTGGTCTCTTTTTCCTGTTCTGTTGACAGCTTTTACTTATTCACACAATTTCAGTCCCAGTGACAGTGGTCAACAGGACATATGGAGAGAATTAATCTCTCTAAATATGGTGCTACAAACATGAACAAACTCAAAATTTAAAAGGTTTACAGAAAATGCAAAAAAAAGGAAAACAAATATGGAAATAAGTGATTAAAATGGTTAATTATTGATTTCACGGTTCACTTTTTTTGTTCATAGGGGGAAGTTTGTTTTGATGCACGTCCACGGGCTTCAGAAGAAAAAGAAAAAAAAAAAGAGGTTAATTAAAAAAATTCAAGATTGTTGTTAAAAAATGTTGCTAGTTTATTTTTTTACAATTACACACAAAGTAATTGTAGCTTTCATTCATAAATTAACACAGCGCAGGACCTTGGATTCTTAAACTGATAGCTCAGTCCTGCAGATTAGATGGGGAGAATGCGGCTCTTCCTGTGTAATCATTGAAGCTCCATGACAGCCGAGCTCTGTTCTCTGTTTCTAAGGTAGCCTGGCAGTCATATTGACAGAGGAGTGGAGTGCTGCTGGTTAAACAGAGAGAGCTATGCCCTCCCAGTGTATTCTGCAAGACTAAGCTGTCAGTTTGGCAGCTCAGTAATCAGCAGTGCAGGACATGGCTGGGAAATGCAGAGGCAGGAGAGGTTACCATCGGAGTTTAAATAGTAAAAATATTTTAAGATGCCTGGCTTAGTCCAGTGCAGTACTTGTTTGGCAGTTGTTTTTTTTGAAAACTGGGTTTCTGTCCTACCTGTATGCAGATTTCCAGGCTGGCGGCGGCTCATGATGTCAGCCGGGGGGAGGGGGATTGTTGTTTGCTGATGGCGAGGACGCGGCTCATGATGTCAGCCCCCTTGGAGCTGTCGGCCAGTCCACCGAAATGTTAGTACGGGGGAGCGTCGTCGCTGTCCTGCCTAGGGGAGCAGGTTTCCTAAATACACCGCTGGCTATGTGGATACATTATTTGTCTGGATTCCCTGGTTTGTGCCCTTCAGTCTGAGATCAGGAGGCTGTCTAAACCTGGCTATATACCTATAGATTTTCTATAGATTTTTTTCTATCAGCCTATGGTCAGATGGAAAAAGTGCAACAGATTCATCCATCCACGCTAAACTGTGTGGATGGAGGAATCTCCCACTGGGCCAATCTTCAGTACCTTGCTAGTCAGCCCCGTTGCCTCTCACAGTACATGAACAATGCCTGCATCCAATCAGATTGTTCAGATATTTTGAGAGCTCGTGGGTCCAACTAGAAAGATACTGAAACTAGGCCCAGCGGGATAATTCTCCATCCACACAGTTTAGTGTAGATAGAGGAATCTGTTGCACTTTTTCCATCTGCTCATAGGCTGAAAGAAAAAAAATCTATAGGCGTATAGCCAGCTTACTCCAATTTCTTCTGTTGCGCTACCTCTTACTCAAACACTGCGCAGGAGGACAGTTTGGACAGCTGTTGGGTATGGAATAGTGAGGACCAAAAACATGCAGCTTTAATTGTGTCACTATATAACCCTTTTAGTGTTCTTTCTGATCTAGATAGTGATACAGAAGTTGCAGACATAGCTGTTTGTAAGAATGGTCACCTTCTGGGCATAGGATGGTGGTCCCTGAAAAATAAATTGATTTGCCAAAAGTAAAGTTTGCATCTGATGTTACAAACCAGCCATGTTGTGGATCAGTTTGCTAAAAGAATAAGTCATCTGTTAGTGGTTCAATTGTAAGAGGTGCGTCTTTAGGAAATGGTGTGGTAGTGTCAAAAGAAGTTAGGTGTTTAAATGGTGCTACTGTCAAGATAGCTAAGAGGCATTTTTTAAAAACTGTCAAGAGACCTAATCAAGAATGCAATGTCAAAGCTGTTGTGCATCTTGGCACCAACAATCTGTTCCAGGACAATGTGCTTTCTGGAGGATTATCGAAGTTTGGGCCAGGATCTTCACAAGGTCGGTTGTACGCTTACATTTTCAGTGGCTTAACCTATCTAAAATGTACAAAACATGAAAGTCTTTCTTATGTCATTGTTCAATGCTTGGTTAAAAGAATGGTGTTAAGCTACAAGTTTGGATATGTTAGTCATAAATGCTAGCTTGTGGTCTGATATCGAGTTGTACAAAAAGATAGTCTGTATTCCTCACATGAAGATACTAAGCTACTTAGTATGGAGTTGGAGTTTTTGGACCAGCCTTTAAACTGATAAATTGGGGCACGGATTTAATAGATAAGGTACATTTCTGTCCCCAGCAGGTAAAAACAAATGTGAGAATTTGTGTTTCTTAGCGCATGTCTGATGGGGTAGGTAATCCAGTTAAAGATTCTGGTACTTAAAATCCAAAAATAGATAGTAGTGTTTGTCACATCATGTGCACTAATACTCATAGTTTAGGTAATAAGCTTTGTTAGCTGACAGCTCTAATATCTAGGGATCACCTGGACTTGTGATTACAGAGACGTGGTTTAGGAATTCAAATCACTGTGAAAAAAACTATACTAAGGCACACACTGTACAGTAAAAACTGTAAAGGAAAAAGGGCAGCATACAGCTAACATTAATTCAAAAACAAATAAACTACTTAAAACCCCCTGGGTCTGCCTACAAACCAGGGAGGGTACTTCCTTCAGAACTGGTGTAGTATACAGATCTCCATGGACAGTATTAGAATATGAGTATCCATTAGAACCAGGTGGGATTTGTTCCTCAAAGACAATTGGGAGATAAGATCTGAAAAGTAATACATCTTATCCATATAATGTGTGAGAAGAGGCTTCAGGGTCTCCATCTATTGCTTTATATACAACAAGCATATGATATGCTTTCATGGGATTACATGTATTACATTTTATCTAACTAGAGACTCCAGAACAATTTTCTTAATTGGATCAAACACTATATCATTCCTTGTCAACCCATGTACACTATATACAGCATACAACATAAGACAGAACTGCCCCACCCCACAATTCTATTTAATGCTAGCCATTAAGCCGCTAGCTCTCTTAATCCACAGTAATGCTAATATTAAAGCATTTACCTATGCAGATCTGCATTATAAATTAAATATGTCTGGAGATGCTATCCTTTTGACTATCATATCTGACTTCCCTTTTTACTGGACCACCGCTCAGGCCAACTGCCTTGGCATTAAAATGGCCCCTTCCAAGGATTTTCTATATCATTCTAATTACATTTCTTATTTCTTATTTCCTTCCTTATTTTCTATGCCTTGTTTTTGATTACAGCAAGCACAACATTGGCTGATTATTAGTAAATGTGCTAAATGGGCTTTTGGCAAGGCTTTGAGGCCTGTAAACACCTGCCCATGTTTAGACCTCACATTCTGCACTGCTTTTAAATCCAACATTTTGGAAGATGCCCTTTTTTCCCACTTGTTAAATTGATGAGACAATCAAATGATTCATGTATGGCTTTAAGGACTAGGAGAAGCACTGACCAGACTATTTCTGACGCATGAAATACAGCAGCCCTTGGAACAGCAAAGCTGGATGATATCTGCAAAACAGCAACCCCTCACCACATTAAAGATTGAGAGGCCTTAACAGAGAGTGTCTACCGTGTTTCCCCAAAAGTAAGACCTACCCCGAAAGTAAGACCTCCCCCCCCGCCTGCATGCCCGATGGAAGCGGCATATCATCCGCCGACACCGGGACCGGCAACAGCACGCTGCCTTCCTGGACCTCGTCCAGTTGTCCCTCAGCCAGGTAAGACATCCCCCTAAAATAAGACCTAGTGTCTTTTTTCGTGCAAAAAACAAAAATAAGACAGTGTCTTATTTTCAGGGAAACACGTTATGTGTTAACAGAGCCCCCCAATAACCTTTGCTTTTGGGTTGCAGAATACCTCCCTTGATGTCCTGAGGTCCTCAGTAATGTCAGAAAATCCAATGCTGCTTGGTGCTGTATGATGATGCCATCATGTTGTACCTATTATAATATCACTTGTCACAGCGCAGACAAAGGGAAGGATGGAATCAAGATTCTGCAATATTTCTCCATCCGCAAAGTTGCCTACTACAAGTTAATTTTGTTGATGTGCAGCAGCGCTAATTGTTGAACATGGTGTTTACACTGCACTATCTTGTGCTGTCTGCAATGCCAGTAGTTTCAGGCCAAATGTGTTAACAACATGTTAGTGGGTGCCACTGTTTCAATTTTACAGGGCTAGAGGATGTATTTTAATATGCCTTACAAAAAAAAAAGATATAAACTATGGTGACAACGTGGCATGCATACTGTAAATTCATAGCAGATATTACTGAGATTTTACACTCTTGTGTCTTGTGATTTTCCAAAGGAACAGGAAATGTTATTATTATATGTGTAAAGACATATATTGCTCTTTAGATTGGCAAAGTTTGCTGAAAGAAACAGTATTAGTATTCTATTAAAAATAGGCACAGGTTTACCTAATGCCTCTTTTTTCTTTTAAGGCAAGCACCTTAAATTGTGATTATTGATTTTTCACATAATACCCTTCTTCCCACGTAGACATATATTTCATTACTTGTAATGATAGTGGAAAAACTCCTTAAAATAAACATAGTTTAGCTTATCACAGCAATAACCCATATTGGACAGAGTATTTAATGACATTTGCTGCAGGAAATGCTGTCTAAGTCTAAATGGAGTTTTAGTAATAGAACAAGAAGCAAATACAGCAAAAAGGAGCACAGCCATTCAAGGATGAATTGCAAAGAGGATTAGACAAATCTAAGTGCACATTATGCAACCTCATATGCAGTATTTCACAAGTGTCTTTAGCTATTATGTTGTTATTTTATGCTCTTCTCCCAGAACTATTTCCTCTGGACATATTTTCTAACAGGAAACACCTTTACTACTGAAAATCAGGACATGAAAAAAAAAAAAGACACACCCTAACCAGGTGACATGGAATGGCTATTTGCTCTGAAATAAAAGAACAACTAGACCACTGTGCCCAAGCAGTGCCCTGTAAATGTTACCTTTTATCCTTGAATCCCCCGCCCCCTAAAAAAAGCAGACAACTTTCTGTGCCTACAGCCTAAAAGCTGTATATCTGCAGTATGAAATTATATAAGGCACTGCTGCTTCTTACAGTAAGTCTTACAAGATTTGACTTGAAAATTGGAGATGTTACTACTGTTCTTCTCACTGTTCTCCTTGCTGGAGAGAATTCTGTACCTAAGGGACCTAGAGTGCAAGCATCTCCCTGCTTCATCTATTCTTTGGATGTGTGATTTCTGAACCTCCCCTGATGCCTCTAGATAGAATATTTCATGTCAGATGATAGTAAGTACAACAGGATCAAATCAGATGATATCAAGTACGCCAGTCAGCCCTTAGCAGTACAACTATGAGTGCAAAAATGTAAAAAATAAGACTACAGAGCACTATTGTTTGCCCTTGCATTTTGTATTTTAAAACCCATCCAAAAATGCTAAAAAAGTGATAACTTTTAGAACCTATCATTATAAAGGCTGTTATGCAGTCTAAAAAATCCATTGTGTTTCCTGTTAAAATTGTGATATCTACTACAAGAAGCCCAACCATCCATGTTAGAGTGCCCAAAATGATTCTGCTGTAAGAGTTCTTACTCTCTTAATGAATTTGTGATTGACCTCTACAGCTAATCTGCATCAGTCAGAGTTATTATCATTCTCTAACCTTTCCTATGGCCAGCACTTTCAAATGCTGATATGGGTCAAAAAATGGCTCAACAAATCTTCTTGGATCTCAGCGGGAGGAAGGCACTGATTATTATCTTCTATTCCTATGTTAACCTTGATAGCTCTCTCTAACAATAACGCAAATTACAAAGATAGACCAATTCAGTTTAAAGCGCTTTCCTATTACATTAGTGCCTACGTGTTTGTTTTAATTAAACAGCATACCATGGCTTATCTACTTTATTTTATGTTCTAGGCAGGACATTGCCATCAGCGGCTACTATCCATAAAGTGTTCCATTTTCTAGTAATGCCAGGAAAATAGAGTGTGCAGGCTGAGTTGAATTGATTTTTTTCTATTGAGCTGGTCAAAAGCTACGACAATACATTACCAAAACAATGTGCATAGAAACGCACTGTAACACTGCAAGAATATATAGCCTTTAATGAAGGTTATATATAAAGGAATGCAAGGCTGGAATTTTTGTTGGAATTATTTTAAAATCATTGATTTTTTTTATTCTTAGTCAAAAGTTCTAAGCCATAGATTTATTAATCATGTAGACATTGTGTATCAATTGCATATCTATTTTTAACAGCAAGCAACTTAAAAATACAAGGACATGGTAATCTTGGCTGAATATTACTTTTTACAGAAAACACACAATCGTGTTTAGTTTGCAAACATTTTATATAGCCTTAAACTAGATCTCCAGCCAAAAATTTTTTTAGTTCTGGATAGCATGAGAAAGGGTTAGGACCTGTACTCTTGGGGGTCATGTCACAGATCAGCAAGCATACAGATACATTCTGGACACCAAGCAGTGGCAACAGATTCCTACAAATATCAGGTCGACACCTGAGACACAGTTCAGTTGGGAAGTACATACAGGCAAAGCATAATTGCAGCAGTTCCCGGGATTATAAGATGAAATTGTACTTGATAAAATAGGTGCAAAGACCAGGGCTACCATCTGTGAATGATTACTTTTGCGAGGGTTAAAGCCACGAATAAGAAAAGGTGTGACATTTTACATCTAAAAGGTTGCCTTGATATAATGATTCCACATTGGTTTATTATATTTACTAAGGAATAGTACTAGTGATGGTGCTTAAAATAATTTACCCCGGTTACTTGCAAATATGTATTTATTCCTGTATTTATATAGCAAATACAGTTCAGGTCTACACTAACCTATAAACCTATATAGGTCAAGCTACTAACTTCTGGATTAAGGATGCAAAGAAATAAAAGGTATAAGACACCAACAGTGGTCAGCGGTGAATGAGTCTTACCACCCCGCAAAGAGTTTGCAATTTCTGAAAGCATCCACTCCCATCACCAAAATACTCATGTAGTCCTGACCTCCAGGGTCTCCACAAAAGGATGATTCTCCTGAGGATTTTCAAAACATTCACCATTTTTACGGTACATAAACAACACCACCCAGTGTTCACCTCAGTGAGTACAGACCCAACTCACCGGTGTGACAGCAAAAAGCTTTTAAATTGTAATTGTAGAGCTGAATGTGTAAAGACTGGCCATACACTGAAGGATCTGATTATTGGAAAGCAACCAAGCCTCAGAGCATCATTTCTTTTTAACCTATCATGCACATCCATTATTTAGGTATTTGTTCATCTTTGTTTTACTATTAAAAAACACCAGCCTGCCAATGGTGGTGTGGCAATATAAATTTCAATTATTTGCATATTATACTGTATATACAGTAATTAGTGCTTATGTTTCCCCACAATTTTCATACTGTTTAATAATAAAAGCCAGCTTCAGCACCTATAGCACTCACCTCAGAAAGATATATTATATAATTTAAAGGATTTGCCCACTAATTTAAAAGGAAAAGAATTGCAGCAATTTGGTTATTTAAGCTAGTCTGGTGTCTGAAATGAACACGTTACAGGAGACTGTTCTAACCTTTATTCAAAGAGCATTGTGATGTGCAGACAACTAAGAATTCCCTATGCTTCTGTAGTTGGATGCCTCTATCACATTTGTCATGATCAGCAGTAGAAGATACTGTTCATCAATGAAGGTCATAGCGACCGTCAAGAAATGTACTCCCCAGGGTGAACTAATAAGGCTGCCTATGCTGCTTAAGCATAAACACAGATGATTCGGAATAGGTGGTTAAAAAGTAACTGTTTCAACAAAGATAGGATTAAATATACATGTGCGGATACCAGATAAGTTAAAATATTAATTGCAAGAGGTTATGGAATTATAGGACATTCTCCTAAGTATAGGAAAATAAGGGATCTATTTCTATAACTGTTTTGCTATAAAGAATAAAAGACAGCCAATTTTTTGCATTTATAGTACAGGTGAAACTCGAATAATTAGAATATCGTGCAAAAGTAATTGCAGTAAGTGCTGCAAAAGGGGCCCAAACCAAGTATTGAGTACATATGCATGCTTGTACTTTTCAGAGGTCCGATATTGTTCTATGTACAATCCTTGTTTTATTGATTGCATGTAATAATCTACTTTTTTGAGGTTGTGGATTTGGGGTTTTCATGAGCTGTAAGCCATAATCATCACAATTATGACAAATCACGGCTTGAATTATCTTGCTTTGCATGTAATGAGTCTATCTCATATATTAGTTTCACCTTTTAAGTTGCATTAGTGAAATAAATGAACTTTGCACGATATTCTAATTATTCGAGTTTCACCTGTATATCATGGGGAAAGACTCCAAAAAGCAAGATTGTCCTCCCAAATCTGTCTCAACATAGAATCTCATCTCTCTTGCTAAAGGGGTCACCCTTGTTCTCAATATTCTCTGTAATTGCAAAAAATATATAAATTATCGATAGAAGTGTAAGATCACACCATAATAATTAGATTGGTAAACCTTGTAACTCAGGTGAGAAGTTTTTGTATTAGGAATCCCTACAAGAGGTAAGATGCCAGTGGGTAACGCTTTCCAAGACCACACATAATTGAAATGTCAGTTTTGGTTAGAATGACCCTTCAAAGAAGAACTCTGGGCAACATTTTTAATGGAAAATATGGGTAGCCCCACTGCAAGGGTTAACTGCTCATTTTGGTCTAGGGAGCTAAATAACAAAGTTATATGCCTATATATACTCCTATACTCCTATACATACCAAATAGAACGTAATGACTTAGGGACCTTAGACCAATGCAGTGGAGTGGGGGCGAGCCTGGAAGGACCAATCTGCAAGCAAGCCGGTTCGTGGGATTGGGTGAGTATGACTTAGTTATTTTCCTCCCTAGACCAAAGGGAGCAGTTAACCCTCCCATAATGATATATGGGTGGAATCTAAAAACCTTTGTAGTGTGTACACACCCAGCAGGTGTGTTGTGCAAAGCCCTGCCCTGAATTTGCAAGGTGATGTTGTGTAAATTAGCTCTAAGCTGTGTTGCTTGCGTTGATGAATGCAGGAATGTAAATGCATGAGCTAACCATTTTTGTCTAAACTGTGAAGCAGCATTATATATGCATCATGTGCATGATATTTCCATATATGGCATTAGTGGAAATATGCTTTTCCATATTTCCGTGGGATTGGGTGAGTATGACTTAGTTATTTTCCTCCCTAGACCAAAGGGAGCAGTTAACCCTTGCAGTGCGGGTGTAGTCCTACTGCAAGGCTTAATAAAAATGTTGCCCAGGGTTCTTCTTTAAGAAAATCAGTTTTGCACACATTTATTAACACTGGAATTAGAGAAAGTACAGGTGGTTCAATCATGCCTGGGACCAAAAAGCTAAGATTACCAGCATGCATGAATGTGTATGTACCTATGTATCTTCTACACATTTGTTTATGAAATTCCCTTATACTATGAACGTATCATAGAGATGACATTGACTACTAATTAATTAAATGGCCACAACTGGACATTTTAATTAGGGAATGTCTCATTTTTTACTAGCTTTAGTCAGTCTAATCCTTTTTGAAGGTGACATTATTGGAGAAGACAAACTAGAATACAAAGCACATAATAATCGACATGATGGCCCAGGTCAACTGACACATTAAGTACTGGGAAGCATGCAGGATGTTTAGGTGAGTCTGATGAAGATGATATGTTTCATACACCAATGGCTCTCAACATGTGATACATGTACCCTTAGGGGAACTTCTGGCAGGTTAAAGGAGCCCCAACATTTATCATAAGTAACTTTACACACTATTCTGAAACATGCTAAATCAAATGTAAAAGATATTTTAAATAGACTCTATCACTTTTCCAATTCATTTTGTTCTCTGCAGTCCTAACTAGAGATGAGTGAAATGGTCTGGGTTTGATTCGTGCTTTGACTGAACTGAGACTGGGAACATGTAACCAGGTAAAAAGGGTCCACCGTTTGACGTAACTTTGACGTAACTTTGAGGATGACATGAGAAAACTACCAATCGTTTCAAATACATGTTCGGGAGATGGCTTTAAGGTGTATGTGGTGTAATGGAACAGTAGGTTTCTCAGCAACACCATATTCTGGCATCACACATTTTGATCCATTACAACTTGAAAAAAGGCTTTTTTAGATAGCTTTGTCTGCAACATCTGATATCTGATATTTTGGGGTTGATTTACTAACCTTATAAACACACCACGAACATGTATACACCTCTGTAGTGTGTTCCCTCCCATAATGATATATGGGTGGAATCTAAACACCTTTGTAGTGTGTACACACCCAGCAGGTGTGTTGTGCAAAGCCCTGCCCTGAATTTGCAAGGTGATGTTGTGTAAATTAGCTCTAAGCTGTGTTGCTTGCGTTGATGAATGCAGGAATGTAAATGCATGAGCTAACCATTTCTGTCTAAACTGTGAAGCAGCATTATATATGCATCATGTGCATGATATTTCCATATATGGCATTAGTGGAAATATGCTTTTAGAGACTTTTTGGTTGATAAATACGTTTTGCTGTGTAAAAATCACACGCACCTAGTGCGTGCGTGTGTTTAGGTTAGTAAATCACCCCCTTTATCTAGCAGTAATAGGCCTGAGTTCAATAGTGGAAATATGAACCACAAAGCTATAGCAGAATTTACTACAAAAACATCCTTGAGGCTGCCCCTTTGTGAGCAGCATGTCACCACATACTTGTGCACAATTAAAAAAAATAGAGAAAAAAATAAATTTCACAAAGTATTTCACACAAAAAAATTTAATCATACAGTCGATGAACATTATGCAAGCAGTTTTAGTATGCTGCAGTATAAGAGGGACGGAGAAAGCAAGATTCAATAAAAAAATTAAATTAGAGTGTATCATTTCACAGTAGAAAGTTTTGCCTGGACATACACTTTAAGAGGAAAAATATAAATTAAGTTTGAAAATGACTGCTGTAAAATCTTGAAGGCATTTGCCATGGAATGGTGTAACATGTCATGTTTGTTAGTGCAACACAAGAAAACCATACCAATTAGCTATTTCCCAGGATTCCTTAGAACATTAAACAAAAGGGTTGTTTGCTCTGGTTATCCACAGATCATCGCACAAATTGCAAGTTCAGACATTAGCCACATAACCATTGTAAGCATTCTAGAGTCTTTATTCCAAAACATAGTTCAACTATCAAGGACAAGATCGTTCTTTATGGCACCAATGAAAACAGGCCAAGGTTATATCTACTTTAGATCTACACCGTCATTAGTGACCTCTCCTTGACCATTCCAGTACACAGTGCTGCCTGGAGCCACCTAACCATATCCTGAGTGCATCAGACATGTCTACTCTAAAGCGTGGAGATTAATTACAAATCTTCAAAAATGTGAAGAGCCTAGTCTATTGATTTTTCTCTTTGTGATCTCTGCAGAAGGAAGAGGCAGGCCATTACAAAATAGAAATAGTGTTTATGCCCATTGTACTATGGTTCTCCATAGTACACAGTGTTTTTGTACATCAGTCTTTTACAACTGTTACATTCATAAAGACATCAGAATGATTACAATAAAAACAATGGGAGTAAGTGAGCATCATGGAGGAAACAGCACATTAGAGTAATTCAGAAGCAAACAAAATGACTATGATGTCCTTATTTATTAACGCAAATAATGCTGTTCATGGCCATATAGACCAGTTGTTCACAAATGCCAGGCTGCAGTCTTCCTCCTCTCTGACAGCTACCACTGTCACAACCCCCAGTACATCGACACCCAGGGTCAAACAACTACTGTATGCTCTCAAAGCAGAGAGAATGACTGTACTGTAACCCTGCAATTCACTTCCTCGCCAATATCCACCTATCGAACCTTTCCCATCTAACAGAAAAGCAAAGAAAAAGTGGCCATTAACAGTTTATATAACAGAATCAAGAGCTGGATTCAGACATTGGATGTGGCTGACTGTCTGATAAAGTAACCCTTCACTATAAACAGAATTGTTCCTGAATAGTTAGAAGTTGGGCATTGGAGCCATGCTGCAGGAACCAGTCCTACCCCCAATTGCCCAGCCATCTCCTGCCCTACTAGCCCAGTACCACCTTATGTTCACTCCACAGTTCACAGTAGTGCATATTCATAGGGCTGAGTGAAATTGTGTCAGTGCATTGATGAAGTTTATCCTATGGTCATCTTCAATAAGAAAGTTTACAAACCTCTAGATAGATATGGTTATTAGAAGTGGGTTAGAAAAATGGAATTCAATAAAGAAATACATCTTTATTTTTAGGTTTTGATCATAGATACCCTTTAAGAATTCATTTAGAATTGCTGTTTATTGGTTGCTACTGGCCACAGCTTCACTTTTGTCCTCATTTTCTTTCCCCTAGTTTTATTAAATCAGCCTTACACTCACAGTAATGGCATTTTTTTCAGTGCAACCATGGAGAGCTTTTAGGAGTGGTGATGTGCTGTATTGTATACATATATCAATTTATATTATTAATAATGTTTTACATTTTTATGTTATGGTTAATGCAGTTCTTTAATATTTAATAGGATATTGTTAGTGGATTGTTAACATCATATGGTTTATTTGCAATAAATCCAAATGCTAACTTTATATGCTATCTGCGATCAATAGGCTATAAGAGGTCAAAAATTAGAGTGTGCCAATATCTATTTTATACATAAAAGAACATTTGATTTTATTTACCAGTTTTAAATATAGTTTGCTAGATTTAGCATACTATAGCAGTGCATTTAGCCTATTTGTATTTATAAAGACCCATGAGTAATTCCACAGCAAATAAAACAACAAGGTCAATTGTCAAGGAAATATAGCTCTCGCCCATGTTTGAAGATTTGTCTACAGTGGATTTATAATAGTTTCTAAAGTTTTGAGATTTGCATTTTATTAGTATAATATATACTGTGCTTTAAATGTTGCGCTTAGCATATAAGCAACAATATTGATATATAATCTAGTTTTGCAGGCCATAGGTGTGCCTGGTGATTAAGGCACCTGATGGTGGGAACTGATTTCACTGCAGGACTTTTCCATTGATATGGCCCTCAGGATTCCTTATCTAATGACAGCAGACCAAAAGAGACCAAAAAGAGTACCAAGAAATTTTATCCAGAGGTAAGAGGTATAATGATGCTTTGAAACATCCCACAAGGCATTGTTTACATGTAAAATGGCCTTTGCAGCTCCATGCCATTGTGTCCACCTTCCCTGTCGCCCATTTGAAGTTTAAATTATTCATAACAGCAAAGCACAGCTGAAAACATCCTGCATTTAACTAGTAAAAAAAAATCTCACTAGCTTCTGTGGTCTGCACGGTTTGTTTAGTAGTGGTAGTCTCTTTTCAAATATGAGAAACTATCATAAAAAAGCAAACATCTGGTTGCCTGTTATACCAACACCAATAATGGATTTAAAGAGTTTTTTTGGTAAAAAAAAAAAAATGATAAAAAAAACTTTTTGGACAAAGTTTCGACACTTCTCTGCTCTTCCTGGCCAATATTACTATTGGCCAGTGCAGCTGCCCATCATAGTGATGGGCCAATATGAATGTGTGTGGGGAGCGGACTGGTAGCTCCTACACTACCTTTCAAGGCCCAGAATTCTGCAATGACAGGAAGGTTTGGGAGGCTGCTGCAGGCCAATGCACTTCTATAAGCCAAAATGTATTAACTACCACAGTTTTGGGTTTTTCCCCATGGCAAAGGTGTGTACAATGTTCACCTAAAACTCAGTTAACAGTCTTGCCGGAACGTATAAGTAAACAGTAATAGAAGGGCTGGGTCCGTTTACATCTGATTACTCCTGATTCCGTTTAGGTCCAGAAAAAACCCCAGATGGAGTTCTGTTTTGGTGGACCTGATCATGACGGATCGGAGGCAATTGGATTTAAATGGACACAGATCCACTTACATCCAACTCCCCATAGACCTAACATGGGTCCTTACAGCTCAGCTTTTTCCTCCAGCACACGACAGAGAAAAAAACTGAACAGACATGGATGGCACAAGAGTGACATATGTTCCATACTGCTCCAATCAGCAGGGGAGCCATGTAAAAGGGGCCTAGGTCCAAAGGAGAGTGTGTGACAGGTGTTACAATAAGGGAGAACCACTGGGATAAAGGGACAGAGCGTTGTCACCCTATAATGCAAAGTGCCTGAACAAGGACCTTCAGCAGATATTGTTGACAAAGTCAATGTTTATTGACTTCACAGGTGTCACATCATCAGAGCTCTGATGATGTGACACCTGTGAAGTCAATAAACATTGACTTATTTTGCGGAGGCATCCGCAGTCATTTCAGCACCCACCGCACAATTAGGGTTTTCTATCCGGTCAGGAGTGCGATGGGTGTGTATGTTTTTTGATCAGGGAAAGTATATGTCACGCCGGTTGATAATAGCCTCCCGGTTAGTTTACCGGCTGCAAACACTGAATGACAAATAATATAATAAATATCAATTATAAAAAATTGGATATTGAATATAATCCATATAAATATAATAAATTAATTAATAGGGCCTAGGTTTGCCTATGCTCATGATAACATTAGTAGGCGTATTCGATGACAGCAGTGTACACAAATAAAGTACCTATGTTCCAATGTACAACAATGCAAGCAGTTCTTTATTTAAATATTTAAAACCATAACTAACATAATTGTCAGGTCTAGTCTAAGGCTATTCAGAAACAAATCATTTATTAAAATTTTGGCTGAATACATTCATGTTTTTCTTTCTTTGAAGATTATTGTACATCTAATGAAATCACTTGAGCAAATATTTATCTTATGCAGTGAATCCTACTTTCAGATGCTGTTTAATCCACTCTCTGAAGTTTTAGTCATGTTTTATGTCTTGATAAAGCTCTGAACAAATTTGCCGACATTTCAAATTCCATAATACCAGTCTCTTATAAGTGTTCCAGTCCAAGGAACATTTCATGGGGTGTTATCAAGGGTATGAAAGGGTATGTCTCATACTCTGTCTTTATGAAATATCTCCTGTAGCATCAATAAAAAAAGGGGCAAATGTTTCTGTTAAAGGAATGTATAACATCTCTCTGTATATTATATTTAATTATATTTGATTGCCAAGTTTTTATAAGTTTAGATTGTTTTTAGTCCGTTAAAACAGAAATAAGGTTACATTTAAAAAGCTAGTGGGTAGAGGTTTTTTTTTCAAGAGATTCTGTAATTCTTAATTCTTTTTTTTACCAAAAAAACTATTTTTTCCTAGAAATGTTTTTTAGTGTGTAAACAGCCTTCATTCACAATGCAATGTACCTGTTTGACCCTTCATCAGCATCTGTAAGCTATGGAGTAGCAACATCGAGCGTTGACCTGACATTGCTGGAGGAAGTCAGTCTAGGACGCAAGTCTGCTATAATGTGAAAATATGCTATGCATACTTCCTAAATATGGCAAGAGTCAGGTTTACTTCCACTTTTTATTAACAATTTTCCAGCCAGCAGATGTCAACTGCAAGCATCGTGCTCCAGGACTGACTTTATATTGCTGGTTTACTTCTGTGTTGTGACTACAGACCTGAGCATGAAGATCCCAGGTTACACATACTTATTGATGTATACATGAGTCTCTAGAGTCTTTTCTTACATAGCTCACATTTCACTGCAAACACTGAAGCATAGAAGCAGCCTCTTTTAAATGCTTATTTGTAAAAAAAAATAATAATAATTTAATTCAAATAAAAAATAGTTAATATCTGTTTATAAACTTAAACATATTTAAAAATGTAAAATAGAATTAACCAAAAATGACTGTAGTTTTCCAATTAGCATTTGTCAGGAACACATGGCAGAAACATAATGCTTGTTTCTGCTAAGATCCTCAGTTGTTCCATTTCATTTACTTATTAATAGTAAAGTCACTGCACATTATAATTGACTTTCTATTAATATTTAATGATGGGACATAGCACTCTAAAGAGGATTGGAAATGAGAAACACAAGGACAAGAAAGATAAATAGCTTCACATGATTTCTTGTAATTTATTAAAATAACCATATGCAAATTTACTTTGCGTGAGTTGTAAGGAGCTATTTATATTTCTGCATTCAGGCACCAAAAATCTATGGATAATTTTGTGCAATTCTATTTAATGGTATAAGTCATACAATGTATGTTCATGTATTCTGTTTTTTGTTTTTTTTTTTAAATCTCACCTGCAGCAGCTCAGCCAAGAATTCCCACAAGTTCCCATGAAAAATGCATACAAATCTTTACAATGCTAAAATGACCGTCACCACAGGTCACTCGTACAAATAATCCCACCTGTAAAAAAGCATTTATTTCCTTACCTTTCTGGCAGCTCATGTAAGGAGAAGCTGCTGCCTTTCTGCACCCCCAGCTGCTGAACGAATTTAAAGGTCAGATAAGTTAAATGCTTGCTCCCCCTGCTGGCCACCCAGCCACTGCAAAAACTGGACTGTCGGATGAGTCCAATGCTTTCTACCCCTACTTGCCACTGAGGTTCCTCCCACTGGCTCGTACATCCTGTATTGATGTAATGTACAAGCTTGCAGGAAGGAAAACAGTGGCTGGCAGGGGCAGCAAGTATTTAACAAACGTCAAATGAGCAAAGCGGCTGGGGGGAGAGAAACAGCAGCTTTTCCTTACATGGGCCACCAGAATGGCAAGTACCTACACGCTTAAAGCAGGGATGGCCAAACTGCGGCCCTCCAGCTGTGGTGGAACTACTAATCCCATGAGGCTTTGCAAGATTCTCACAGCCACGACTCCTGGAGAGAGATGCTTCATGGGATTTGTAGTTTCACCAATAAGCAGAGGAAACAAAGTGATTTCATAAAGGAGCAGATATTAAAAGTGTCTGCTCACTTTTCCTGCTGCCTGCATCATAAAAGTAATCTCAAATGATGAGGAATCTGCTGAGGCCCCTTTCACATGAGCGGTCAGATCAGGTCCTCCTGTCAATCACATGCTCTATGGAAGCCTGTGGGCAGCTGGGTTTAAATGGGCGAGCGTCGGTTTACACTTGGTTAGCTCCTGCTCGGTCCGGTAAAACAGACGGATTATTGATCCGTTTCGACGGACTGGATTGTACCGAACACATGTACATTTACATAATATTCCCCATACACTTGCATGGGGTCCTGCACTTCCTCAGCACTGGAGAGGAGTTTAGCAGGAAAGATGACCAATGCCTTACAGGTTTGACATGTTTGAATTTTTTTTGTATAGTAACAGGAACACTTTAAATTATTCCACATGGTCCTAATGGTTAGAAAACATTTCAGATGCAAAGGATGCTTAATGTTTTTCTTTCTTTATTGCATACCTGGCCTTCAATGGGAAATGTTCAGTAATTACAACAAAAGAACAAATCAGAGGAAATTCAAAGCAGGAAGTTTACTTTGTTGTAATTTTGATAAAGTTTGTAGTTTCTTTTAATATTATTCCAGTCCCAACTGCTTTTAATTCAATTCCATTTTCATGTGGTTTAGCTTCAGCTTTCACTATCTCAAAGTGCCTTATGCCAGATGCCTAAATACAGTGATTGGCTCGTGAGGGGCTGTATTAAAATATATTCTGCTCATTTGATGGGTTGCTAAGCACTTGGCATCTGTTGTTATTCACGCTAGACATAAGAGCACAGCACACTTTCTAAATTTGTTATTTACAGATACATTGGCTCAAAAGATATCAATCAAGCTTTTAAAAAAAATATACTGGAGTGCCTGAAAATGTATGGTGAACCTATGGCACGCATGCCACAGAGGGCACGCAGAGGCCCCTCTGGTGGCACGCGAGCCTAGGTGCCGGTTGCCGTGGCCCGCACACTCCGGGTTCTCATCTGGGGTGGACTGCACCGGTCTTCGTTGCTCAAAGAGTCTCCAAGTTACAGTAGGTTTTTAAAGATGGCCGACACAGGCAATATATTAAATGAAAATCATCCCGTTCTGGTTCAGTGGAGGATTAGTGTAACCCTTCGCCTCACTTAGGCCGCTGGATCCCTCAAGTTCAGCCGAACCGAAGGGCTGCTGTACGGGCTGTTCACAATAGCCCGTACAGCAGCCAAAGGCAGGCAAACGGCTCAGCCGAGCCAAGCGCATATACTTCGGCTCGTCTGAGCCGTAGTCACAGCAAAAGTGGGAAAAATTGTTTGTTTTTTTTAAAAAATTTTAAATAATTTTTTTAAACGTTTTTCTTATTTAACATTTCTTTTAATTATTTTTCTATAATTTTTGTACTTTTGTTTACATTTTTTTTTATTCTGCTCACTACCTCGGAGGTAGCGAGCAGAATAACTAAGCCATTTACTCTCATTTTGGCCCCTCTGAGAATAGGGGCGAATGGCAGCGAGTGAACTGCCAGAGGTTCGGGTCAGCCAATCCAGATGTTGGATCAGCTGAGTCGAACGGCTTCTTTCCTTTTGCTCAGCCGAACATGATGAGCATGTTTGGCTAACCGAAGCCAGCCAATGCACGGTTGAAATCAGAAGTACAGGGTCAAAGTGGAAATCCGAACGGCGTTTGGCTCACCTCACTTCGGCTCAGTTATTCACTAGGCTGACCCCGGTTTGCATACATTTTAGAATTGAGCTTAGTCATGGACCTGGTGAAAATTGTAGTATATCCCTCCTCAGACTTCTGATTGGCTTTCCTTCCTGTCAGTCAGATCTCTGGCAGATCTCTTTTACTAAGCAATGGCTTATTAATTAGAAGCCAGTGTGGGTTCTACAAACGTTAGTTGGCACTTGAGTTTAGCCCTTGGTTATGGTGCAAGAAAAGGGGTTTTGTGCTCTGCACAGAGACTGTACAGACAAGACTATAAGGGTCTATTCACGAAGCAGCCGAAGGATCTAGCCGTAGCTTCGGCCGATCCTTCGGCTAGCTTCGGCCCCAGGACCCCTTCGGTTCAGTAGAACCGAAGGGGTGCTGTACAGGCTATTCACAATAGCCCGTACAGCTCACGAACGTGGCCGTGCGGCTCAGTCGAGCCGAACGCATATATCTCGTATACAGCGCTGAAAGCCGAAGCTTGGCCGGCCGACAACCTGCTTCTGATAGCTGGGCGGAGCCAGTCGTGATTTTACGGCTGGCTCCGGCCACTTGCAGAGAGCAGCGTCCCTGGTTACCTGCTAACCAGGGACACTGATCTCCAGACAGCTAACTTTCCCTGTTGCCCCGGGAGTCTCCGGCTCCCAGCCGCCAAGGAGAGAAACACTGCGTTATCTTTTTATTTTTATTCTGACACTGAGCCGTGTCAGAATAGAAAAAAAAAATTGCCCATTGGAATGCATTGCTAGATTCCTATTGGCTATTTCAATCTGCAATAGCCATAGGCTATTCACAATAGCCCGTACAGCTCACGAACGTGGCCGTGCGGCTCAGTCGAGCCGAACGCATATATCTCGTATACAGCGCTGAAAGCCGAAGCTTGGCCGGCCGACAACCTGCTTCTGATAGCTGGGCGGAGCCAGTCGTGATTTTACGGCTGGCTCCGGCCACTTGCAGAGAGCAGCGTCCCTGGTTACCTGCTAACCAGGGACACTGATCTCCAGACAGCTAACTTTCCCTGGCGCTCCGGGAGTGTCCCGCTCCCGGCCGCCTAGGAGAGAAACACTGCTTTTTCTTTTTTTTCTATTCTTTCATGGAGCGTGTGTCAGAATAGAAACAAAAATAAATACATTTTTGCCCATTGGAATGCATTGCTAGATTCCTATTGGCTATTTCAATTTGCAATAGCCAATAGTAAACTAGCATTGTACCCGCCCTCTGCTGCAGTTCTCCATCAGGTCCATCAGCAGAGGGCAGGTACAATGCTAGTTTACTATTGGCTATTGCAAATTGAAATAGTTTTGCGTTAACCACAGGCCACTCGTATAAATAATCCCACCTGTTTTTTCTTTTCGTTTTTTTTTTACGGCAGCAGAACCGCTGGACAATAGAAAACTGTTGGGCGGAGCTAGCTGTCATTGCTAGCTCCGCACAATCGTTTTCTATTTACTTTTTTTGTACTTTATAAACTATTTTTCTGTTCTGCTCGGTCCCTCTGAGCCGAGCCGAATGCCGCTCAGTGACATTCGGCTATTCACTCACTGCTGTTCGGCATCTATAAGAATAGGCCGAACAGCAGCGAGTAGCCTGCCGGAGGTTTGGCTCGGCCGATCCAGATGTTGGATCGGCTGAGTCAAACTTCTTCTGCACTTCAGGTCAGCCGAAGCATGTTCGGCTGACCCGAAGCCATGCGAAGCAAGCTGATGTACCCCTGATTTCAGCCGATGTACGGCTGAAATCAGCCGTACAAGCCTGAAGTGAATAGCCGAACAGTGTTCGGCTCACTTCACTAGGGGTCGGTTGTTCACTCAGCTGCCCTCGGCAGCTTAGTGAATAGACCCCTAAGTGTAAGGCTGTCCTAGATGCTGTCTGAGCTTACCGCTGACCTGAGCTGAACTTAAAAATAAAACAGAGAAAAGAAAATGGGAACCAAAGTGGGGTTGTTGCCCCAGTGACAAATCAAATTTCAACAACTGTTCTGTTTCCTCTATGCTTGGTATTACTAGTCCCTTTAAGTTTCTAAATGTTTTCATCATGGTCTCCAGCTATGCATATATTACAAAGTTGATCATTTACATGACTGTTTTTTTATGACCTGGTTTCTAAAATTCCGAAACATATTCGAGACACTAGAGAAAATGAAAAAATGAAAATACTAACAAATGTGCAATTGTTAAAAGGTTCATCTTTTATGTATGAGCTTGATATTGAAAATATGTACTGCATTGAAAGATTTGGTAAACAGAATATAATATTTCCTTAATTATTTAAATGCCTGATTTTCCTTCTCAAGGGCAACAAAACCCAAAAAAATGCACAGAAGTAAAATGCTATAAGACTAATAAAAATGATCCTAATTTCCTAATTTCCATTTCTTAATACTTATACTTACTTTTTCAGCTAGAAATACATATTAGGTTGTATCAGTGCTTTTATATTGTAAGGGTTTATTGATACATAATTCTGCTGTTAGAAAAGAGGATTATACCCATAAATTTAGTGGAGGTAAGCAGGTTGCAAAGAGTCCAGGGCCAGAAATACAATTTAATTGGAAACACAACAGCAATTCTAGTTAGCTTAAGTCTGCAACAATGTAAAATATGTGTAGTCCCTAAAAATAATTATAGTCCACATCTCCCATGCAACATATACTCTGCAGGTTTTTTCACTCTCTTCATCCATATTGTTTTCCAAAAACTAACTGAACTGAGCCCCTCTGGTAAAATGCACCTGACAGTTTGTTCTTTTTAATTCTAACTCTAAATCCACCAGTAGATCTTGCATATTAGCAAGTGATCCTTCTGGATCACTTGCTAATATGCACCGAATAGGTTGGGGTGGATCTTCTGGGGCGCCTTTATTTTCACGAGATCAAATCATTTTGTACATAACCAATTTAAAAAATGATCTGTGTTGTATTTACTGCAGAGGAATGACATACAGTTGCCAGTGCAGTAAAGGTTAGTTTCAATCTCCTAGGAATGGGATTAGGGTAGGAGCACATATAAAGCAACTAAGCAACCGGCAGTGTTCAGGGGCCCAGGCACCATCCCTGTCATATATACCTACCATCTGGCTGGACCTCTGTAAAAGACCTTTTGAAGCTCACTTGGTAGATATGCTAAGCAATGATTAGATATAGTCTCCCCTTGATATTAACACTGTGCAGTCAATTTTCCCTTTTGACAAGATGTTCTCCCCAACCAGATATGACCATTGTGAAGATAGTTGAAGAGAGAGTGTTAATCTTATCAATTAAAAACTGGTTGATGTATAGCCATTTGCCCTGTGACCTGCTATTGGGGATCTGACTTAGTAACATGTCTGTAGACCATGGCAAATGCCATAGCTCTGGTTTGCTGCTGTGGAGAAAGACATAGTGGTTACACCAGACTATTAAACATGTAATGGAAACTGTACAATACAAAATTAATTTCATAACCCTGGTACACTTACTGATTACTGAAAAAGCTTTGTCAGTGTGCTGTTCCTTTTTAGGCCTTTTCCTGAGGTTTAACAAAGGAATACGGCAAAGGAAATAAGGGGTCTATTCACTAAGCTGCCGAGGGCAGCCGAGTGAACAACCGACCCCAAGTGAAGTGAGCCGAAATCAGCCGTCCATCGGCTTGCTTCGCATGGCTTTGGGTCGGCCGAACAAACCCGAAGTGCAGAAGGAGTTCGACTCAGCCGATCCAACATCTTGATCGGCTGAGCCGACCCTCCGGCAGGCTACTCGCTGCTGTTTGGCCTATTCTTACAGATGCCGAACAGCAGTGAGTGAATAGCTGAATGCCACTGAGCGGCATTCGGCTCGGCTGTCATTGTGCGGAGCTAGCAATGACAGCTGGCTCAGTCCAACAGTTTTCTATTGTCCAGCGGCTATGCTGCCGTCCAAAAAAAACGAAAAAAAAACTCTCCCAGGCGCTCTGGGACCCTCCCGCTCCCGGCCGCCCAGGAGAGAAACACTGCTGTGTCTTTCTTTTTCTTTATTCTGACACGGAGCGATGAAATCCCATTGAAATACATTGCTACATTACTATTGGCTATTTCAATTTTCAATAGCCAATAGTAAACTAGCATTGTACCCGCCCTCTGCTGATGGACCTGATGGAGAACTGCAACAGAGGGAGGGTACAATGCTAGTTTACTATTGGCTATTG
>NW_017306793.1:1028011-1048196 GCF_000935625.1 Nanorana parkeri | reverse complement strand
ACCCAGCCGTAAGATCACGGCTGGCTCCACCCAGCTGTCAGAAGCAGGCTGTCGGCCGGCCAAAGGCCGGCCGCTTGGCCAGCTTTGGCTTTCAGCCGAGGCATATGCGTTTGGCTCGACTGAGCTGCTTGGCCACGTTCGGGAGCTGTACAGGCTATAGTGAATAGCCTGTACAGCACCCCTTCGGTTCTACTGAACCGAAGAGGTCCTGGGGCCGAAGCTAGCCGAAGGATTGGCCGAAGGTACGGCTAGATCCTTCGGCTGCTTCGTGAATAGACCCCATAATGTGACACTTCTGCTCTTAGAGGGAGAGAATACAAGTAAATAATAAAAATGTACCATTCCCTGAGAAGTGAGGTTGTGCCTTTATAACAATTCAAATAAGGGAATTCAGATTATTAACAAAATAAAAAATTCCCAAACTCTTATCACTCAGAGAACTATAAAATCTATTATTTCTGGATTTTTAGGTGATTTCTTAAATGATGTACCGTGATACCCCAGTCTGACATAATATTTCCAGCACCTTAATCAAAACATAAAGTATGCCGTGCAATCACCCACAGAGACCACAGATTTTTGGTGGCACAGCAGAACTGAACGGAAAAGCAGCAAGGGCTAGTCACACCAGATGCAGGTGTGACGCAGTCTGTTCAGTTTGGCAGCTGCATCCAAAATGCATCAAAATGCTTTCCTAGTCCTGCAGTTTATTCTGATGCAGTCAGAAAAAATACTCCTACCCCTATTTTAGCGTCATCAGATAGAAACGGAACGCATCAAAACGCAGTAAAAACGCATGCAAATGCACTGGAACACACCTGAAATCCAATTTTAAGCACACACAAAAAACACGTCGATCCTGTGATTTCAATGGGAATTACTGTACAGGCTTTTAGAGGGTTTCTGAACCAGTGATCTTTCACTTATATGTATACATTTGCCGGCACCCCACCTCAAGCCTTTTTGAACCTGCCTCATGTATGGTACACCCTTCTGGGAGTGCCCTGGCAGCATAAAAAAATACCAGGGCATCATCCGGGCATGACATCAGTTGTTCTACATCTATATCTGCCAAGCACACCTTTTCCCCCATTTCTGGACACACTTCTTCATTTCGCTTCAATTTGCCGCCTGGCTTCCAAGCTTGATTTTTTTCACATTTCTGCCATTTTATTCTGGGCTGTTCTTTCCCATGTCTGATATTCTTCCACTTTCATTTTTAGCATGGGGCACAAACACATTTCTGAAATAATGTTTTGATGAGACTTCCAATCAGTAAACATGCTCTGTAGGTACTAGAGATGCACCAAAATTCTGGCCGCTGAAACATTTCAGCCAAAAATTGTACTATGCGCAAAATGCCGATAGTACCAAAATGGAAGAAAACTCAGTGCATTCCTAGCTTCTCTCCTCCCTGCTGGGCGCCGGTCTGTGTCCCCTCTGATCCCTGCTTTTCTCCTCCGCCTGTGTTGCCAGAGGCAGTGGGGATTGGAGGGGACACAGACCAGCACCCAGCGGGGAGGAGAGAAGCTGTCAGGATTCTGAGTGGGCAATGCAGGGAGGAGACAGCTATCAGCTGTCACAGGAGGCTGAGCTCTCCTCCTGCACCGCCCTGCTCTGTCTCTTGTGACAGGCGAGTCAGGATGGAGAGAAAGTTACAAGCACTCAGCGATCAGAATCAGATTATTGTTTCCCCACATATGAATGAACAGGAAGTGCTCTACATCACTTCCTGTTCATTCATGATTATGGACATAGTAATCGATACTATCTCCACACTATATGAATGGACAGGAGCACTCAGTATAGAGGCTTCCTGCTCATTCATAACAGGGGCTACAAAAAAAAAAGAGATTTAAGACTCTGTGTCCTCAATCTTTTTTTCTATTTTAAAAGAGATATTCCCCAAAGCCCCCGACAGTAAATAAAAAATTAATTAATAAATAAAAGTAAAAATAAAATAATTAAAAAATAACGTAAATTTTTTTTTAAAAGTGCCACACATTTTAATGCCTATTCTAGCAACTGACAATGGTAGTCTGTATCTAAGTGTAGTACATACAATATTTGTTTAGTCTCCATGGTGATGAGAAGATAGTTCTTTAATGTAACGTAAAATGTAAACAATACAATTATAAATAACTAGCTCATGTATACTGTACCACCTGCCTTATACACTAGCAGTAAAGTAAACTGCTCTTACTTGTCAGAGGTTCAACAGTGATTAACCACTATAGTACTAGGCTGTATTTACACCTTTATTACCAGGCCATTTTCCCTGTTTTTAGTGCTGTTATAGCTTGACTAACAATTTAAAACTGTACCCAAACTAATTACATAATTTGAGACAGATAATTATTCCTTTTGGTGGTATTATAATAGCCACTTTTTTTACTACTGTATATAAAGCAAAAAAGACTGAAACATTTGGGCTTTACCTTTCAGTTATTTACCTCTAAAAATTATTCCACAATCATTGGTGGTCCATGACAATCAGAAAAAAAAGCTTACAAAAATAATTCAACAATCATGTTTACAAATATTCAGCAGTTTCCTCTGTTGTAAATGGCTAAATGTAGTGTTTACACTTGTGATGGCTGCAATTGGTTCACAACAATCACAAGGTACAGAGTCATGCTGATTGGCACTGTATATTGTTATTGTGAAATGAGCTCTCCTGTCACAACTCAGAACGCAGGCAATCATATGTGCACTGGTGCCTGAGTGTGTTTTCTGACATGTAGTTTATAAACAGCATCCAACTCCCTGCAGTTTTTTATAATATGGAAGTATAGAAGTTGTTAAAATAGAATTTAAGATTTTTAGAAATATATGTAACTGGCTTAGTGCATATGATCTTATCAATATGTCTTAATGACTTAAAAGCTTGTTTCTCTGTAAAATGTGCAATTATATATGTTCACGGGGAAAACTATATTTACTTATTAGATAGGCATGCATAGTGTTACAGCATATCAGCTGCACTCTTCTGCTCCTCTTATCTTACTGTTCTGTATACAAAGCTCTACTCATGAAATGACATCTTATCCTCAAATTTATCCTCAAACTTTATACTTATTGTAGTCATTCAGTAAGGATCCTGGACTGCAGTAAAGAAGCTGAAATCATGTCAGAAATTACACTAAAGTATACTTTGCAAGTGGAACTAAAAGTAATGACTCCAAATACTTTTAGATATTTAAAATATCGGCAAGCGTTGTTTTGTCTGCTGCTGTAAGATACAATACATGTTTCTGATACAGATTCCATTTAAAGCGGACCTTTACACTCAGAAATCAAATTCTACCAATGCATCTATCTATGTATGATGATTAATAATAACACAGACATGTCAGGTATTAAATGCTGTGATTCTGAAATACTTACACTTGCACAGCATTCACTTCCTGCTTTGAAAGTGCAAATGACTTGTCACTTGACAGTTTGTCAACACAATGCACCCTAGGATTGCCTTGCCATCAGCAGAGCATTGGTGGGAAATATCATCTCAGTGAAAGGCATTTTTCCCCTGAGATGATGTGCATGGTCACATGTCTAAGTCACATGTGCCAGATTTTCAGGACGTAATAGGAGAGCTAGTAATCTGCCCTTAGTTAACATGACCACTGTCAGAAGACTGGGGAAGAAAAAAGAAATAAGGAATGCAAAGAATACAAAGCCTGCAGTTATCTAGAAGTATGTGTTTGCAGATTGCATTACTAAACATTTCTAAAGGTGTGTTTGTTGTTATTTTAAAAATATGGGTAAAGGTCCGCTTTAAGGCAGAGACCACATACTGTATATGTATTGCATTCTATGGCAAAACAAAAACACAAGTGTACTTTCGATATGTATATTTATATATGAAAAAATGGGAAGAAAATTAGACAAAC
Source organism: Nanorana parkeri (assembly GCF_000935625.1). Lineage (NCBI taxonomy): Eukaryota > Metazoa > Chordata > Amphibia > Anura > Dicroglossidae > Nanorana > Nanorana parkeri. The sequence goes on along the minus strand of NW_017306793.1, from coordinate 1,044,303 downwards.
AACGATTTAAAGCTTACAAGAAGCCAAACACAATTTAACAGTTTTTAAAACACTGTCATCACTAATTCTTCACGTGTCATTGTTAATTTTGCTCTGATTTTTTTTCTGCAAGCCCATGGGCCTCCCTCCTAGCCCCAGACAGATGTCACTCCCACCCACTCATGCCCATGCCACTGTGTTGTTTGCCCAATACAGAGGGCACCCATGCCCACTACTATGGCTGTGTTCCCACTCCCCCCATTCCAAGGAGATGAAACCAATGATATCATTCTACAGCCTACATCACTGACTTTATAATAAAGAGGGGGGAGGCTAAATCTAATATGCAGTTCTGATCTCCAGGCATACAGTATTGATTTCCTGACACTTGTGCTAGGCCACTTCTCCCATGCATTTAGCTGCTTACAATGTCTCTAAACCCAGAGGAAATCTTATCTGCCAATATCAAGTGAGACAACTCCTTTTTTCACCTGCAGGGCCAAAGACAAAGCTTAGGTGAAGGACCAACAGGTGGTGGGATGCAGAAGTGTGTACTGAGCCTTTATCCTCAATAAACCCTGTCTTACACCATAACTATCTATGTCCATATCATTAACCAACTGACAAATCTGTCCCGAACCCTCTCTACATCATTATTAGCTTATAACAGGTCATATCCATTAACCAAATTAGCTTCATTCACACATATTATTTTGTTTTCTACATTGCTACATTGCTACTTTTAACTGGAATAAGAACATTTGCTAATTAAAGCTAAAAGTATACTCAAATCCTGTAGCATGCAAAGGGAGGTTGCACTAGATTCCAGGACAAATTGTACAAATCCTCCTATAAAGGGGACCTGGATTGTGGAAGCTGTGCCCAAGAAAAAGCAAGTGTGGGACAAAAGACTAGTCACCAGTATTGCTTGTGATCTCCCTGCAACTGATCTTTTTCTCATTATGGGCTGTGTTTGGAAGTGACCATTCTGATAATAGAGGAATAATCATACAGAAGCAGAGGTTTGGAAAACGCAGATGCACATAAAGGATTAAGCATAAGCAGGGAGACCTTTGCACTGCAAGCTTTCTCTCCAGCATGGAGAACAGTGAGCAGCACAGTAGTAACATCACCCTAGCTTACTCCAAATCTCCTCAGATCAGCAGTCAGGGGCAGCAGCGCCTTAGATGATCTCACACATCAGATATACAGCTATGAAGCTCAAGGCACAGGTGTGCCTAAGCACATGAAGTGCACTGCTAGGTTTCAAAAATTTCAGGATAGTGCTTAAGCACAATTCACATTTCTAGATGAATTTCATAGTAGATCTTTACTTTAAATTCAGGTCCACTTTAAATGGTACAAGTAAAATACTGCTACGATCCTGGTCAGGTTCTAGGGTTGTATTGAACTTATTTGATGCAGGATTTGAGGTGAAATTTGCATTCTGGTGTCTAGCTCTGAGTGGAGTGAATGATCCACATGGTCTGATCTCCAAAAATGTATGAAAAAGGAAATGATCTCTATAGCAAGCAATCAAGACTCAGACACTTTTGCTATTGCTAATTTTTATGCTTGCATTGAATTATTGTGGATCTTGCATTATTTTGTGTACAGTTTTGGCTTATTTTTATTTATGTCTGTGTTGTTCATTACAATATAAATGTGATGTACTTGCTTGATTAAATTCTCTGCTATTTGCACACTTTTTTTATGACAGTGATAATCAAAATGCCAGGTTTCATCTCTCAAGGGTTAAATTGATCTGGCTAGCGGCAGATGGTTTAGCTGACATGTATGACTGCCATTAGCTGACAAAATAGGAAGGGAGTAATAAAGCTATCTGTCTAAATTATTTATTCTAATAGAGTGATCTTATCTCTTCCCCAGAAAATCCCAGGAGGAATAGCCAGACATTGGCTGAATAATCTGCATTTTCAGCCTTCTAATTTTTTACTGGGTCAGGTACAATTCTACGTCTAAATTTCAGATAATTTATTTCATATATACAGTTCAATTAACAACGTAAATTGCTTTAAAATATAAATCATGCAAGTGGTGTGGTATACAAGATACAATACTTCAACATGTGTCTACTTTTCAATGTTATGAAATATAGTAAGTAAGGTGTCATGGATAAAATAATTTTCTGTATCTGGAATTTTTCCCAGAAATTAATTGTATACACTTGGAACACATGCGTTTGAAAGGAACTCCCCAAAGTAACCTAAGCCAAGTCAATCAAACTATAAATAAGGCATCAACCACCAAAATGCATACATGCCACATTCTGCATGTCTAATTTAATACCTTTCCTATAATATTTTCCACGTGTGAAAACGTATTAAAGAAGAACTCTGGTCAAAAGTCACAAAATGTGCAAGTTATTAGGAATTTATAACTGGATTTTGTTATATCAACTTAAGGAAAAGTGTAGGCAAATCCCCCAAAAATGCACAAATAGTAGCGTACCCTCCTTTAGGTGCATTGTTAATTTATATGCCTAATATTGGACTTTGCCCACTCAAATTCTTTGTAAACATAATAGAAAGGAAAGAGCTTTTGAACTTAGTTCACCTGGATTAGAAGGACCAATAATGGGGGGCTGTGATATGTGCCTGGGGGACAGAGCAGTCATAGTATCAGTGTATTGAAAGCTGCAGTAGGGAAAGGATAGGGAATGAAAAACTACATAGGGGAAGACTAGGGTCAGTTGGAAAACTGTACTCTTTGTAACCAACCCTTTTGCTGTCTTTTTTTACATTATTATTATTGTCAGTGTTTTTCCTGAACCCAGGTGGTTTCATCATAATAGATGAAATAAGGGTCCTGATCATATAGGTAGCAGTTCTGTTTTTATAATTTTCATAAATTCAGTAAGATATACAGTATAACTGCTTATGTTATATACATCATTTATTACAGTTGTAATGTTTATCCTGGAGTGTTTGTTCAAATATATCATGCAAAATGTGGATATAATGACTTAATTTTCATGCAAGTTTTGATAAGACTGCATTGTGACCATGAAACAGAAGTTATTCTGAAAGTGAAAGAAACTGCAAAATTAATATAATAATGTACTTTTTATAGAAAATGGAATGCATTTCTGTGTCTCCTGTACTCTATGTTCTCACAAAAACATGTCAAGTCTATGTTACTAATGACAATCAAAATATATGGCTACTTCTGACAGTAAGACTGTACACTCACAACTGGGCATTTACTAATGATCAGCAACTTCATCTAAGATGACAGAAAGTGAGCAGCCATTGATCCATACATATCAGAGGTAAGAATCAATACATAATAAATGGATTCTGGCTCTTCAACCAAGACAGTAAGTCTAATTATATTTTTTTTCCGAGCCAGTGGCATAGAAGAAAAGCTTTTTCAGGAAATGGCTGACATTGCATAAAAGTCTGTTAAATTCATATTGCAACTTTCCTTCTTATACTCTTTTCTGCCTAAAGTCACATTTACATATTCAATTGTGCAATATGTTTTGGTTTGCAATATATTAAATAAGAAGCATATATTACTACACTTGCATGTCTCATCTCAATTTGACCAAAGTGAATTTCCCTTCCTTTACAAGCCAGGCTCCCTGCTCCTACTCTCTTTTAGGGATAAGCGCTAGGCAAAATAGAAAACTTTGCCCACAACCCTTCAATACTGACACTGATAAAGATTTAAATAAGCACAGAGAAGCGACTCTATGTGTATTGTCGATGCTGGCATAGCCCCCCCATCAGACACCATCTGCTTACAAGTGAATCCTCTCTTCTGAAGTGACAGACGGGTGCACAGCTTTGACCAAATAAGCTACCCCCCTGGTTTATTGCAGGAGCATGAAGGTTGTAGCTGGGCCTCTGGACCACCAGTGGCCATAGGCTCTTAATCTAGGTTGCCTTGTCGATAATAAGGTTGTGGATAAACAGTCATCTCGGAAAAACTGATTTCACTCTGTAAATAGGATTTTTGTAGTCAACATAAAATCCTTTCCTGGAGTTTACTGAGGGATGCAACAGGTCTTTCAGTTTCAGGGTTTACTGCCACCTACAAGAGTAGTGAAAGCATGATTTTAAAAAAGGGGTGGTACCCATGTCCCTCATTGGACTCCAAGAAAATAATTTCACGGGGAGTACCACAAATATGATTTTCTTTCTCGTCACAGGGAGACTTTCACCTTTGGGATGTCCAAGACAGCAAACAAACAGTCTGAAAAAAAAAATCAACAGAGAACTGGGCACTTCCTGAACGACCTTACACCTGAATCTGGCATCAGTTAAGGATTCACATCTACCTGCTGGAACCTTAAGAACGTGTAACAGCTCAGATGACCCTTCAAAGGGTGGTCCAATGCTGCAGAGACAGCCATACTGTCCAAAGTTCCGGAAGGTTGATCGGGAAAAAAGACTCCTCCAGTGTCCAATCCCCATGCACTTTTCGCCAGAACTGAGTCTGGAAAGCACCCTACATAAACCTTTGGACCCCCGTGTCCAAAGGTTACTCCAAATGCCAGGCTGAAATGGCCATGCCAAATAGCTGCATCCAGAGATGCCAGCTTTAGCAGCAGTGTAGAGAGGTCTTGATTGAAGAAAACAATTTTGAAGAGTAAGAAAAAAAAGATGCTAGCAAAAATCATGGCAGTTTTTTTTACAGTGTAATGGGCTTTAATTGGCTCTCGGTGTTAGGGAAGCTTATTTCAACTATAAGAGGCTTCTTTCAACAATATGTGAGCAAAGATTAAATGGTTACATTTGCGGTGAAATAATTTTAGCCAAAATCACTCCGCTCATCCATAAATATGGTATGGCATTTTGTGTGTTTTTGCTTGAACGTGTATTTTGCTGCATTTCCTGTCTAGCCATGGCTGGAAAGCCCTTTAATACTGAGCTGCACAGTCCGAGCAATCTTGGCCACACTGCAGCTTATCCTTCTGTCTCCTGCTGTTGGATTGGATAGGACAGGAAGCCCTGAAAAAAAAGAAAGCTGCAGTATGACTGTGTTGGGAGAGAGAATCCCTGAGAACATGAGCGAGGAGGTGCTGCTGTGTGCTACTGATTGCTACACAGAGGAGCATAATCTGACAGAGGGGACATAAGCAGCCAGGATACAGAGATTGTGTTGTGCACTGTGATGCCTAATCCATCTCCACCAAGTTTACCAGAGTAACCATCAGGGGAAGGACTGCAGATAGGAGGACATCTGCACAGCATTGGAGTGGTGATAGGCCTTTGGTTATCTTTGTGTGTAGGTAACTTGTTTACAGTGGCGTAACAACCGGGGGGCATGTGGGGGTGGGGGGTACAGTTCTAGTAGATGTTTATATAATATGGGGGGCGGAAAAAAAATTCTGCCCCGGGCGCCCATAACTCTGGTTACGCCACTGTTTGTTTATTGTTGCTGGACTTTGTTGCTGCTAGGAAAATCTGCCCAGGCTGCTTTGGGAGCATTCTCTTCATATCTAGTGGATTAAAAGCACCCTCACTTTAGGGGTGAGATCTTCAAGGCAAGTTTAGGGGCCCAACCGCTGGTAGCCTATATATTTGATATGCCACTGGCCAATGGTTTAGATAGGGCTTAAGAATTATAGACCCTGTCGTAACCTAGTTTGTTCATGTGCTTTGATATTGTAACAACTCTGCAATGCAAGCCTAGGATCTCAACTGCGGAGTGTGTACCTCACGGTCTGTTCAGTAAGGGGTCTCGGCTTTTACTCTCTCATGAAATTAGAGCAGTGTGTGAGACATGTCACATCATTCAGAACCGTGGTATCAAAAGTTGTAGTTACTGGGGGTGACAGGGTTAACTGTGAGGAAGACACCCGGTGGTGAAGTATGGTACTGAGCACTATTGCTTAATCCACTATTTCCCCTTAGGTTAATTAAATCAATTCACAGATGATATATGAAGACAAGTACTAGTGCAATTTGTATACAAGGTTTGTAACAACTCTGCAATGCAAGCCTAGGATCTCAACTGCGGAGTGTGTACCTCACGGTCTGTTCAGTAAGGGGTCTCGGCTTTTACTCTCTCATGAAATTAGAGCAGTGTGTGAGACATGTCACATCATTCAGAACCGTGGTATCTAAAGTTGTAGTTACTGGGGGTGAGAGGGTTAACTTTGAGGTAGACACCCGGTGGTGAAGTATGGTACTGAGCACTAGTGCTTAATCCACTATCTCCCCTTAGGTTAATTAAATCAATTCACAGATTATTTATGTAGACAAGTACTAGTGCAAATTGTATACAAGGTTTTGCCTCAGAGAGTCCAGTATTACCATAGAACAACTTTACGTGGTGATAGTATTGATCTACAGTCAATTCACACAGTTGCTTATATATGATATGACTAAACCAGTTTAAGCAATTGCTAACGTTATGGTTAATGGGAGAGTAGTAGCAGATACTTGCTGTTTGTGAGGCTTGCTGCTGCTGGCACTCCAAGTGGGTGTTTAGCTGATTGATGCTTGGCTCCTGGGTGTCAGTCCCCCTGTGCTGGATGGTAGAGGATTCGGGGCTCCTTCACTGTGAGGGAATAGCTGGCTATTTAGAGGTCCGCCTAATCGGTCTGCGGATTGCAGAGCGTGAATCTTCGGCGTTCACTGTTGCAAACAGTAGGACGCCGAAGATTCGTGTGGCCGCGTCTTAAGAGGGCTCCTGCGCTTGCGCCAGGAGGAGCCACGAGCCGACGTGCGCGTGCGCTGAGAGAGGCAGCCCTGGCCCGTTGTGCGCATGCGCGGTCCCGTATCGTGATTCCGGGACGGGAGACGGTGAGTCTCTTACAGATATCAGGTTAACCTTGTTATTACTGTAACTGGTTAAACGTTCCTTACAGGACTTATTTCTGCTCTACTAAAGCCCACTTTACCACCACTGGTGTATCGATGAGTTAATGGGTTCAGTCAAAGGTGGTTCACTACTGGGAGTGGCCGGAGCACACAACAATAAATCAGCTCCTCAGTAAGTCAGTGCTACGCCTGCATACATTTTGCATGTACTCATCTAAAAAAAGGTAAATAAACATTGTTTGCTGGTCATAACATTTACTACATCACTTTTACTGTGGGTGCTACAGAAGTAAGATTCAAGCAGACTGCATGTTCCATACACACAGTGCACTGCAGTACAGAGATATGAATGGGCCTGATTGACTTGAATGGCCATTCTATGTTTGCTACATTTTTCCCGTGGTAGCTGACTGTGTTATATTGCTGGGAATTAAACCTCACAAAAATGTTCTTAGGGATGATTTAAATGCTAAATATTTTATAGATTAATGTTTTGAATGCTACCATCAAAGGCGTTTTCTGTACTCCGCTTGAATTTTACATTTAGTAGTTTAAAGAAGGCATATCAATGTATAACCTGTAAAAAAAAGATGTTTGCACTCAACAAACATTTTCTAGGAGTCCATTGAGGGACACAGAATTCTAATTCTATTCTATTTCCTTAAGAATTGAAGATAAAACATACAGTAAGGGTGTGGGGGGCAAGATAAGTACCCACTTAGGGAGAGATAAAGTACCCCTATTAGTGGTAACGACAGCTGTAATCAGATTTCAGAGGGAAAAAAGGGGTGCAGCCAGATAAAAAAATGAAAGGAGGTATGCGCTTCACAGATATAGTTAAGAATGAAAATGGGACCCAAACCAGCACTTTAGTTTTTGGTTTTTTTCCATTTACATTTTTGTTTTATTGAACATAAGAAAAGTGAAAGACATACAGTGTGATCATACATATCACATCATCCAAGCGGAATGTCGCAAAACTGTCGATCAGCTAGGTTACAATAAGGACCGTGTTGTTGGTAAGTCCCGCTTAATACAGCAGTAGATCCATACAGAGAGATTAACATGCATATTACATATGACAATGGAATGGGTATGTAGATTGATTGGTCCTTCAGGTCAGTGACCTAAACCCAAAAGGCTGTAAGTTTGGTCTATGGTAGCAGTAATATCATTAAGTAGACAAAGACAGGCAGCAAGACAACACAAACATTGAGGCGTACTTTCCTTCATTCTATAAAGGGGTCACAGAGGGTCGGTAGGCAACATGCGCATGTTCTAGTCTGCATATACATTTCCCAGGCAGAAGTGGGTCCGTGGCACCCACAATCTGGAGAATTTGGTAAGTTTGTCTTGCTTGATAAAAAAGAGTTCTTCCATTTCAGAAATGTAATTTACCTACCTTAGTAATTCATTCGGTGAGAGATGGGAGCCTCACATGTGTGATGCTAACTCAAATGCCTCCAAGAAAGCAGTAGATTTGAAGCAAAGGGCAAAATGTAGCTTCCAGGTAAGCTTTAAAGCACAAGGATTAACCAATGTGTCTGAAGAATCTCTGCAAATGGATTCAATCCATTTGACATAGTTTCACACAGTAAGGTCACTGCCTGTAGAGAGCATAGAGACCTTCCAGTTGACTCAAAATGACAGTTAAACAAGGAGTACAACTGAGTATCAGGTAAATCTCCGAAGGTAAAAAGATTGTTCACTAAGGTAAGGATTTGTATATTTAGATGAAGGACTGATTGATCTAAAAAGGGAAGAGATCAGTTGTCAAGGAATTCTTATCCAGAGTAGAAGGAACCGAGTCATAACTATATCTGGATCACCAAATGAGAAGGTTAAACATAGATCCTACAGGAGTAGGCCGTGGAGTCTCTGAGTCTATGTCAGAGATAATAACAGGGGCCACTGGCACATTCTTATGTGTAAAGTCAGTGGGGCCAAAAACACAGGCTACCAAAGAGGGGAATATTTAAATTGCCATATTATTCTGAAAATTTGAAGCATCCGGTCTTTGTTGGATCACCTCAGAGGCATGCTAAGTAAAAGCAGAAAACAGTGATCAGCTATTAATTTAAAGGGGACAGTCTGCTGAACAGTTCTAAACTCAGGAGCTAAAAAATACATTCAAGTACCTAAATATTGTTTTGTGTATGACTCAGCTGTAGATCCTCAAATCATTTCTGAATTGGTGCTGACACTGTCCTTCCTTCTGGAGGGTGGCTACTTTTGTTCTCCATGGTCCCTGTGTGTGTTGTAAAGAAGCCACCACTTCAAGCTCACTCCTGTGATGGACTACAATCTCACGTTGAGGATCTACAGCTGAGTGACACACAAATAGGCTACATTTTTGTTATTAGTTAAGGCAGTGCTCCCCAACCTTTTTATCGCTGCGGACCGGTCAACGGTTGATAATTTTACCGTGGCCCGCTGAGGGGGGGGCGTTGATTGTTTATATTTTAGATTGTTTTGATTTAATAATTTTAATTTAATTGTATTTAAAAATGCCTTCAAAATAAAATACAGTTACACCAAAAAATGAAAGCGTTGGAATTCTTCACCTATTCCACCACCGAAAAACTGGGCGAGATTACGTTAAAATGTGTGACCACGTCACTGGTCACACATTCTAACGTAGTCTCAAACTTTGATAGATCACATGCCTACCTGTAATCATTTAATCAGAGAAATAGATTATAATAGGGAACATTACAGTGTAATATTCCCCATTATAATCCACTTGTCTAATTACATAAAATAGCAGTACACAACAGAGAAATAGATTATAATAGGGAACATTATAGTGTAATATTCCCCATTATAATCCACGTCTAATGACATGATGTAAGACACCCCCCCTTCCCCCGCTCAGACTCACCCTTCCAGGAGCAGCAGCCATGTGTCGATGTGTGCACTCACTGCAGGGGGCGGGGCGGGGCGTGTGACACACACACGTCTCCTGTGACTCACCTCCCCTCCCGCCGCCTGTTACTATAGACGCGGCCAGGAGGGGAGGTGAGTCACAGGACCCGCCCCCTCACTGTGAAGCCCGTCGGCAGTGCGGGGCCCCGGTGTTTGAACACCGGGACCGTGCACTGCCATATATTGCATGACCGGACCGCACTGAGACTGTGCGGCCCGGTACCATTTGGGTACCGGGGGTTGGGGAACACTGAGTTAAGGTACTTGAATTAATTTCCAAGGTTTAACTCCTGAGTTTAGCGTCACTTTAAGCAACACATATTGGTCTCCTCCTTGCACCCAGCCTGTGGATAGACAATGAAGCAAAGGTCGTGGAGGGGATGTTGGAGAACAGAAAAATGAAAGTGATTTTTCAAGAGTCTATTCTGGTGTAAAATTGTAACCCACTTTACATTAAAAAAGCTTTCTCTGTCATATTTTAGCATTTTTTTTCTTGGGAAAACTGGTCAAATTGTGCATATCAAGAAATACATATATATTTCCTAAACTCTTAAAAGTTTTAATTAGTAGCAACGCTAAAGCACATAACTTTATTGTCACAATGTATTTTAAACAGCAGTGAAGCTCTAGTGTGTCGTGTGGAGGATTTTTACCCATCTATCAATCAGCCTTGGCATTGTGACATTCAAGGTATACCAGCAGACTTAAATGAGATGTTAAATGACCACATAGTGCAGCTGCAATACTTAATGGATAAAAATATTTAAAGCTGAACACCAGGATAAGTAAATATTGTTTAATTAAAAGCGGCATGTGTATTCCTATTAGAATCTTGGTGTGCTTTGTGAATTTCTTCCAGATCTGTAAATAATCCAGCACAAAACTTTGCCTTTGTGCAGGAGCTTCCTATAACAAGGATCATTAACTGATGCTCTATCTATTTGTGTAGGATGACTGGCCTTACACCAGCCCCCTTCTATAGTTTCCTGCAGGCAGCCTGTAGTAGGTCCCTCCACAGCTCTGCTCTCTGCACAGGCTATGCACAATGATAAATTTGCAATGTTATAACTGGGTCTGCAAAGGCTTTTGGTGCATACAAAGTGGATTTTGTATCCTTTATGTCTAATTAGGTATATATTCAAATACATACATGTGTGCAGTTTTAACATAGTGTATTTTACAAATTGATTACAATTATGAAAACAATGTTTTATGGGTTTTTTATAAAGAAAACTTCTTACATATGGTTACCATTTTAAAAATCTTGACCCCCAGTAACTCATTACGAGTTACTTATTACACTGCAAAGTGCTTATATGTATAAGCAAATGAAAATTGTAATAGTACGTGCTTCTTTGATGCTTGGCAATGTAACTATCACTGCGTTGCATTTTCTTCTTCCTCTTTCTTTAACCAACATCCAGGTATAACTACTGTATGCCAGCTAGTTTTTTGCTTTTCAGATGTACTGTAAAGATGGCTTTTCACAAGCTGCATATTATACATTAATTTGCAACTTTCCTTTGGCTTTGTCTTGGCCTCTGCATATCACTCTATTATTTTCTCCGAACTCCTGCCGCTTTTCTCACTTTCCTCTCACAACTCATTTGTTATCTCCTCTCTTTTCACATTACTTATTATGCAATGACAGATATGGGAGTAGAGACAGGTGCAAGTGTAAATTAAAGGCTGCGGGAAATAACAGTGCTTAAAGCTGTACTCAACTTTCTCAGCTTCTTTACTTGTAAGGGTCTAAATTGAAGAGCCTCAAGGAGTTTTATCAGTGCTGCCACCAATTTGTTTACACATTGGACTAGAACATGCCGTACAAAGCCTGATATAGAAAATATCAATAAATTACAAGAATTACATTGTGATACAAATAAATACTCTATATGCAATGCTTTACATTGAAGAACACTTTGACCTGGGGCTGATATAGCTTTACTGTAGGTTACAAATTCAATAGATCTTTTACAACAACCACAACAACCGTAGCCTTACCAAAAGCATCTTTTCTTTCCGCATGGACATACTATCTATGCAACCTGTGATTCTACAATGAAGCAAAGGAAGTTGTGAGGGGCATTGAAAGTTACATGAGAAAGAGGGTAGCTTGATGCTAAGCACTGTCTGCACACATTCCTTGGAATGCATAGGGGATAGGCAAGCACAGGCAGGCACTGCCAGTAAGAATCACCGGAAGTTGTCAGTGACAGAAGAGTGTTTGAGGCATCTGCAGATATGTTTAGGCAAACTGCAGAAGTTTGGGGTTTTTCCCATGATAGAGTGTCCTTACGCTGCCAATGACGTACACCACACGTCATGGCATTGAAAGGGTTCAAACAAGCTCACAGCTGTGATAGCAGAAGCAAGCTTTTTTAACATGTATCTGCAGGATCAGGTTATGTAAGATTATGGGGGAACATGTGACCTTCTCCCATTGACAGTGCATATGTCCAGCTGTCAATTGACTGCCACTGTCACATGATGGAGGGGATGTTGTCACCACTCCCCCAGCCTCTAACACAGGAGACACATTAAATTCCAGTGCCAGATGCAGTGGAGGCAGGAGTGGCACTGATGTGCTGATAATGTGGGTTTAACTAGGGCAAATAAGTGCCTTTTAGAAATACAGTGTCATTTAGCCCTGAATTGGCAAAGTCACAGTGTTTCTTTAAATACAATCTCCACTGCAGTAAAATGCCACAATTCTTCTATCCATGTCCCTCATCACAGAAAACACACCTTTCTAATCTGCCTGTGGCTAGTCTTCCTGTGAATGGTTTACACTGCTCTAATCTAAGCCCTGAATATTCTCCAGCCTAGTCACCTGACCACCATCAGACTACAAGTCCCAACAGACTACACTTCAAAGCCTTGCATCACTTTGTCTCAGTGTGTCACACCTTTATAATCCCAACAGCAACACCCAAGACCTCACAAGATCACACAGTCCCTGACATGTACTACACATTATATGAAAAGATGCTCTCACAGCTCTGCTACCAGATGTTTTAGATCCTTACTACTTGGATAAAATATTTCATATTTACATGTTTATTGTGGGCTGTATGTATGATATTTAGCTTGCAAACATTCTAGGATTTCTAATAAGAAAGCCCAACATTGTTAGTATAATTTTGGCTAGCCCTGTGAGCTGACTGGTTAAAATGTGCAAGCGGTTGACTTCTTTCCAGGTTTATTGATAGCAATGCAGTTGAACAGATATATTTCGCACAACACGGGCCTCTTGCGAAAAGCTCTGCCTGTTGGCTGTAAGTAGAAACTATAAAGTATCGATACACAATATTTCAAAATTACTTGAAATAAAAACAGTTATACAAAATGTAAATATTTATTTAGTAGCAATGAACATAAAAGAGCAATTATTATACAAAATACAGATTCCCTGTATTTTGAAATATCACTATGTGGTGTGTAGATATGTGTTTGTCTTAATAAGGAGAGCTGAATATCGTGAATTTTGCTGACTGTCATATCTGTTTCCATTAATCCTTCCTCTGCTTTGCCTGCTGAGTTAAAGGAGGGAATCAAAAGTAATCTGTCTAAAGCTTAATCTAGTGCTTTAAAGGGTAATTCATCAAATTACACAGAAGCAGTCCAGGACTTTATCCAGAATCTATTTGACGATTTGACAAAGGAGTACAGTAAGCAGGCAGCTTGACTCAGTATGATGTCTGGGTAGCTAAAGGGAATATATAGAGTGTCTCCATAAATGTCCTTATTTATATCTTATGTTAAGTACCGTAGTAAAAATGAATAGTCAGGTAATTATGAAATACTGCAAAAAATATGCAATATTTTCCTTTTGTAATCAGTAATTGTCATGTGAGAGTCCACTACTACAGGCTGCAGATTCATTTTTTTTTCTTTTACTGCTGTATAAATACACAGAAACTCAGCTGAATGAGTAAGATGATTTACTCAGAGGAGGGGCACTCTCCCCTCTTGCTCTCTTGAGATGGTGTCACATAGATATTTAATCTGCAATAACAGTCAACAAGTGCACTGCAGAACAACTGCTGAAATCTTTTATTAGACAGCCAAGGATGCCCTGCACATGCAAAAGAATGGAAATATTTTGTAATAAATCTTTATTTGTAAAATAAAGATTGTATACAAATAATAAACTCACCATAATTTTAAACAATTTTGTTTTCCCTCACTTCCTACACTTCTTTTTAGATTTCTTAATAAGCAGTCATAAATTATCCATGAAGTATTTTGGTTGTAAACTCCCTTGAAACGCCCTTGAAAAAGAAATCCAGAACTAGGAAGCTTTTCAATCAAGCTAGCAGCATCAAACGTAACTATTTAAGCAAGAATGTTAAAAACTATATTTCAGAAGCAGTTCTGTTTTGGGTTGGCAGGGCTTTTAAATGTGTGATGGTGACTTAGTGAAGACGTTGTGGGAGAAAAATGTAGATTGCTTTTGTTGCACAGTCTCTCTGAAAATGCTAATTATCTGGCTGCCTTGCTGATGCTTTGGCTTCAGTTCTTGCAGAGCTAGAAATAAGTACAGAGGTAAGATATGTCACCTTTTCTGACTTTCATTTGCTGCATGTATGACCAGGCGAGTGACTCAGAAGTACTGAAGACAGAGACATCCTGTTCACTTGCATTTTCAGAAGGACAGCAATGGCATCCCATGTATTTCTCTCATCATGGGCATATTTTGAAATCACTAATCCTAAAGATGCTGCATGTACGCTCAAGTACTTTGTAGAGCTTTTTAGGAGCCCTAAGAACTAGTTGAATGTTAATTAGCTCTTTTGGCTGAGAACTAGGGATGCATCAATACTGTTTTTTTGGTATCGAGTACGAGTATCGATATTTATATTTCGGCGCTAGCCGATACTGAGTACCGATACCGGTACTTACAGTAGCATGGAACCGGCTTCCCGGGCAATCAGAAAGCCAGGCAGTATGTCATTACCCGCTGCCCAGCTTCTTGATTGCCCGGGAAGCCGACTCCATGCTGTTTGGCCAGCTCAATGCTGATTGGCCGGGAAGCCAGCATTCCAGCTCATTAGCATCGAGCCGGCTTCCCAGAAAATCAGGGAGCTGGGGGGTGGGATATTACCCATCGTTGCTTTGTGGTCACATGACTGCTTGAAAAATCAATTAAAAAAGGTATTTCCATTGAGATTTGTCATAAACTGTATGCTGCAAATGGGTAGACATCATTGCAGTGGCAAAGCAACATTTAAGAGTCCGTTCACAGCAACAAGCAGCGCTAAATGGACGTCAATCCTGACATATTGCACTTAGGTTTTCATTTTGCTAGAACTTTATTGAAATGTCACAACTGACATTTCATTAAGTTCTATCAGCACAGTGCATTGCTATGTGATTGTACTGCTTTGCACCATGCTGCACTGAAAAAGAGGACAACATGCAGAACTTTTTTCAGAGCACACCACCACAAAGCAGTTCATTTAAAACAAGGCAAAATGCCTTGTCTGTGCATTGGGGGCACTAGAAAAGACAAAATAACTGGTGTGACTTTAGGGCCCTGTTCACACGTGTCATGCGTAATGGCATGTGTTCACACAATGCGTTCACAAAATGCATGATATGCTTGTGATGCCATTACTTGAGCATGAAAACATGCATCTTTGCCCACAGGTTGACATGTGACAAACGTGCAAAAAGGTTCTGCCAAAAACTGCATAATGATTGCAGCTCCGAGCGCTGCACAAGGGTCTTCACTGTGTTTGTCTGTGGTACTTTAGTGTGTGTGAAGTCCTCCCCTCCTCGGCATCTTCAGGTTCTGATGTCAGAGCTGGAACTATCCAGCAGGCCTTGAGGAGAAGATCACTCCGCAGTACACTGAGGAGGGAGGGGAGGAGATACAGGACACAATGCCCACACCGTGTGCCGCAAGTCAGTAACCACCTTAGTACCAGAGAATTTATTTTTTATTTTTGCACACACATATTAAAATATGAATTTTTGGATATAAAATGACTTTAAACCCCCTCATAATTATATATTTTTTTAATACGATGTTTGCACAAATGTTTATCAATCAATATTTTTAGGAAACAATATACTAAAATGAATTTTAGTGAACAAAACAGAATATAATACCAAAAGATGGGGGGGGGGGGCACGCTGAGTAAATTGATAACATGTCAAGCCTTAAAATTGCATGTGCACATACAATAGTGAAAAACTACGGTACTCAAAATTGTGCAACACTTTAAAAGCCTTTACTGCTCATCAGTTTAGAGTTAACAGCGTACAGCCACCCAGATCACTTGTATTTAACAAACTCTGCCTGCTGAGCTCAGCATCGCTCCTGCTGCTAACCATCCCTCCTCTTCCCCGGGCCCCATAGCCTGGGGCAGAGAAGTTCCACCACTGGGTGTACGTATATCTATGAAAAGATACTATTTAACTACTAGAACTAAACTAAAACCTTTCTCTTATGTCTAAATTATCTTGTTTGCTGTTTTAAAAAGTGAGTATTAAGCAAAGTGATGGTGAAAAGGTGTCCTGATGTGAAGGGGAAATCTGATGTGAAAGGGGGGGGGGGGCTTTTACGCAAAAGGGGGTGTGTTG
>NW_017306793.1:1020937-1027908 GCF_000935625.1 Nanorana parkeri | reverse complement strand
GGGGGGGGGGACTCTTATGTAAAGGGGGGGCTGCTGATGTAAAAGTGGGGCTTCTGATGGAAAGGGGGGGCTTGTAATGTGAAAGAGGGCCTGTGATGTGAAGAAGAGACTCTGATATGAAAGGGAGGATTCTGATGTGAAAGAGGAGCTCTGATGTTCAGGGGGCTCCTGATTTGAAGGGGGACTTTAATGTGAAGGGAAGAAACCAAACTCCCTCTTTTTGTGGGTTCCCCCTTAAAATCAATTACATTTTAGATGGTGATGCCTCATGATTTTACACACTATTCTCTCATTGAAACTTCCGATATTTAATGGAAACCTCTCCTGAACTGCCATTTTTGACCTCCTTCTAAACATGCTAATTGCCTGACTGTAATGTTGAACCACTGGCATCAATACTTTAAATTACTAACCTATTAAAAGTATACAGATCCGGAAACTGAGCAAAGTCTGATGTCCTTATCTGTAATCATGTTCCAGGTCAGTGAATTAAACAAGAGGATCAGCATGACAGCCAAGCAACTTGCAAAATGAGAAAACAGCAATGGAAGCCCCTGGACAGGTTTCCTTTGAGTAAACGGATTAGGAATAGTAAATAGAGCATTTCCTTTACTGCTATTGTTACGTTATCTGCTAAAATCAGTTTTAAACATGAGTGGGACATGAAGGATAAAACACAAAGAATCCTATGAACTGTTTGTCTCATCAGGCTTGCTGTTAGCAGAGCCTCCTTATTTTACGGTCTTTTAATTCCCCTGTTTACACTGGTCAGGTGACTTTGTGCTGCGCTGTTTCCATTGTACAGGAAGAACACAGGATAGAAATCTAATTGGGAGCAGGGGAGGGATGTTGCTAGCAATTATATCTGACTGCTAGAAAACAATATAAATGAAGGATGCTGCTAGAAGGATAGGCTGCTGATGCAAGCAAATATACATAAAGGAAAGTTAACCCTCTGCAGTCTGATGAAAATATCAAACATTCTGATACACAAAAAGATGCCCGTGGACATAATATGGCAGCTGGAAGATTGGGACACTAAACAATTGTTCCTAATTGATATATGCAGGCTAACGTTGGCATTTTTATGCACTGACCACAGACCCTGTTTCAGGCCTGACCTTAGGAAGAAGATGGTAATCTGCTTGGAAAATCCAATTCTTTTGACAGCTGTTCCCGTGGGGTGCCTGAAAAGGTTTCATATTGTGACATAAGGTTGCTTCCTGATCCAGCCTCAGTGGATAGGGTGAGGATTATCGCTATGGGCACCGTAATATACTCTAAAAATATACTAAAGAGGCTCTGAACGAAAGTAGCTTTGCCCAAAAAAAGAAGTCATCAAAGTGCTCTTTCAACATTATTGCCTGTAGATTTCCAGCAGCAAATCTTTTTCTCCAATACTGACTTACCATGCCTTTGTCTTTGTGTGGTCATCTTGGGAAGTCAGGACTTTCAGGAGAGTCAGAGTTGTCCCCTGATTGTTAATGATCTGGTATCTGTTTAGGCAAAAGTAACATGTCTAGATGTTCCCTATAAAACAACAAATCTCCACTTTCTGAGTTAAGATTAATATGTTATTATGTTTTTGATTTAACACCATAAATGGCCATTATAATGGGAAAATCCATAGTTATATGTAGGAAATGCTACACACAATATAACATATATGTAAAACTTTTTTATGGCTATGTAATACATCGAAAATTGAATGCAGTGGGACATGTTTGGACACGATAAAATCTGGAAAGTTAAGGAAAAATTACACAAACTATTACCACTTCTGTGTTTAGGGGAAGGTAGGTGGGGCATTAGCCACTCTTGCCGACACCTCCTCCTGCACTCCATGGGTGTTGAAGAAACTGGTACCCATTAGCATTGGGCTAGGGTGCATAGATGGGGGACCCCCGTTTCTTGGCATAACCCCCCTCTCAAAGCACATCCCCAATGCTAAAGAACATGTGGACTGGTATCAGCATAGCAAGGGGGCAGCACACTCTTTACTCTCTTGCTATGGTAATAGCAGCCTGCATGCCTGGTGTGTCCGACTGGTTCTTTACAATAAAAACAACAAAAAAATAGCCATGGAAGTGCTGAGACTGTATTAAAATATGTGCATCACTCTCCATAGGCTAAAAATCCACAGCTCCAAATTTTAGTGATACACTGGATGATTAGTACAGGAAAGCACTTTCTTACTGAAGAACAGATGTTGGGCAAGCCTTGTTTAGTGAAATTTTCACATTGGTGAATCTTGTTTAAAGGGGTTCTAAACCCTCCCGTTCTTTTGCCTATATCTACTGCTGTCAAGCAGTAGATATAGGCAAACAGTTTAAAAAAAACAAAAAAATGCTAAAACAGCGGTTGAAACGTACCTTTTTTTCTTTGCGCACTTCCGCCCAAGAAAACGAAACTGTTCGAGCGGCCGCAAAGCATCTTGGGGCGGGCGCATGCGCAGTTTGGATTCTCGGCCGGGAGACGAGCAGAGACGCAAGGTAAGTGTATGGACGCGTGCACCCGCATGCAGACACCGCTGGATAGGAGAGACAGAGCAGTCAGCGCTGGATAGGAGAGACAGAGCAGTCAGCACTGGAGGGACAGATGAAAACATCAGGAAAGAAGAAGAAGGTCGGAACTGTACGACGTACTGAGCTGGCCAGCTGGAAGCACTTTTGTAGCTCCGTACGTCCTTGGCAGCGAAAGGGTTTGTAGTTTTTGACTAGCAAATCTTAAAAATGGGCGAAAAACCAACGGGAATAAATAGAGCCAATTTGGAAAATCGAATCGTTGTTATAAAACAGGCAAATGTTAGGCGATTTTCTAGTCCTCTGCTCTATACGGAGGATATGACTGGGTATATGAACGGGAAGGACCCTGAAGAGGTAAAGGATCTTGGGGAGATAAGACATTTTGATGGCGTGAATCCTGCCTAACCAGGATAAGGGCATGTTGTGCCAGGAGGTAAGGAGGGCCGACAGCTCGCGGAAGAGCGGGGGGTAATTAGCCTGGAAGAGCGAGTCCAGCGAGGAGGTGATTTTGATACCCAAGTAGGGCAAGGAAGAGGGCCACGAAAAATTAAAGTTAGCTTTTGCCAAGATCAGGCAGCCGGCACTCAGGGAAATGTTCAAGGCTTTTGATTTGGTCTCGTTAACCTGCAAGCAGGAGAATGCTTCAAAGTCAGCTAACGTGCGAATTAACGGTAAACGAGTATTAAATGCAAAACTACTCAAAAGAAGAAGTAGGAACAAAAAATCAACATAAACATAAAACGAGTGTTGCTGAACATGAGCACATGGCACCTCCTCTGTGTGCGGGAAGGGTAACTCCAGCGACCATGTTAGTTTTCCACAAGGCCTCGGTCCGGTGTGAAAAGCAAACAAAACAAAAAAAAATCTATAAATAAAAGAAAAATAAAAAAAAGGAAAAAGAGGCATAAAACAAAAGAGAGAATGTGGTAAGCAGGGTTATGGCTGAATGCGGGTGTCTCTCGGCTCAAGAAGTGCGGAGCGGTATCAAGAAGCAGCCATCTTGCACCGTCGCGCGCATGCGCCCCCCGTGATTTTCTAGTTGAATTATTCATAAATACATCCCTAAGAGATACAGTGATTCTGAAAGCACAGTGTGCCCAGTAGCAAACAAAAGTAGATTTTTGTACTTATTGTATAATATTTTTCTTGCAGTTATTTAAGGACTTAGAGACATTTGGAATATACTGCCATCTACGGGAGGATTTGGACACTGGCAAAAAAAACAAAAACACTGGCCAATCCTCTTACTCCCATCATGCCTCAGTTTTGTAACAAATTAGTACCAAGAGCAAAGATCATAAACACAGAGGGTGCAGCTTGTGTCCCTCAATGAACTCCAGGAAAAGGATTTCACAGTGAGTAAGTACAAAAATTTTATTTTATTTCTCATTCATTAAGGGACACAGGATTCAGAGACATTTAGGAAGTAGTAAGCAGTCCAGCTGAGGTGAGTACAACCCAGTAAACAAAATGCTAACAGGCCCACTACAACAACAGAAAAACTAGGAACTGCCTGCAGCTAAAAGAGCTGCATGAAAGTCCTTATGCCAGAAGACAAAAGATGGCATCAGTAAGGCCCGAACATCCACCTGGTAAACTTAGAGACTGTATAAACAGAAAATCAGGTGAAAGCCTTGCAAATCTGGGAAACAGCTGCATGATGCTTATAAAGCTCATGAAGCACTCACAGACCTAGTAGTGTAGGCCCTGACAGGAAAGGGTGGCACCCAATCCTTAAAATCATTACCTTGGCTGATGAGCTATGTCACCAAGAATTGGTGGTTCCCCTTTGAACAGTTACTCAACTCCTGGGCTAAAGAGTCCGGGTCTGAAACGTGAGAGTTTGAAGCTTTTCTGGTGTAAGAAAAACTCTTGTTTCAGCTGTGTCTAGGATCATACCCTGATACTTCAGGCAATAATCTGACTCCAACACAGACTTGTGCATTGACATAGGAAGGTTGGATGACTTGACCCAGGGTTTAGGGGCCCAGGGGTTTGTGGTGAAATTGGGCTCCTAGTTTGGGTTTGGCCTTAAAGTGACATTAAACCCTCAGATTTTTTAACATAAAACAATACTGTAATGTGTGTCTTACTGTAATCCATGGTTGTTTCCCTTCTCTTTGCTGCTCTTCCTTTTAAATCTGTATCTGTTCTCATGCTCTGCAGAACTTCTGTTTTGCAGCAGACTGCCTTGTCTCAGGAATGGATACACGGTGTCTGTGTATACGTTTGTATAGGCTGAAACCTGAGCCAGCACTACAGGAAGAGGCCCTGAGCTGAAAAGGGAAGTTCTTCCCAAGCATGAGAAGACATGAGACATAGTGTGATACTATGATTATCTGACATCATTATAGGCAGATCGGTAAGGTGGAAACTGGTGTGCTGGTGACTTCGTTTTTCACTCCTTGGGAACAATATTTCTTGCGTTAGAACTGAGTAGGGGTCATACCCGACAGAGCTGAGGAGGGCTCCAGAGAATGTAGAGACTCAAGCAGGAAACAAAGTTCCAGGCTGTTGGTGTCAGGTTCCTGAAAATGAGAAAAGGATTGAAACCGGCATTTCAAAGCAAGTTCAGTATGTGTTTATTAAGGTACTAGTTGCAAGTAGAACACTCTAAACAACAATTTGGGGTCTCACAGGATCCCATCAGGCAAACAACTGAACCTGATGGAGTGCCGGTGTCCATCCTTTACTGATATTTTGACGTAAGCCACCCGCTGAACCTGCTGCACCCACCCTCCAGTTTTGGAGCAGCGGCTCTGAGTGCGATGGGTACACGGACAGTATCCAGGTTCCTGAGAGTGAACACCACAGGTCACCCCATCAGAGGCTGTGAGGTTGACAAGCACATCGCGTCTAATTAATGCAGTACACAAAGGTCTGGAATGCATCGTATGTGGATCCCAGTGCCCGAAGGTTACATTCCGGGCATGCCCTGTAATGCTGTGTCCAGCATGGTCTGGGTACGGCCTCCAAAGCTATTGCTGAGAATATGCCAATCTGAACAGCTGCATAAAGAAACTAGCTCAAGCAGAATGAAGTGTTGATTATAGAAAAAAAACAATCTTGTATAAAAATAAATCTAGTATAAACAGGTAAAATGTTCCTCGTAATGATAAGATGTCCATTCTTCCTATGACACTAGCATAAAACTGAGGCATTCTGGTAATGGGAGGCATTATACCAAGCTGGTCACTGTTTTTTTGTTTGCCAGTATCCAAATCCAGCAGTATATAATCCAATTGTTTCTGAATGCACTGTCCCTCAATGAACAAAAAATAAATAATTATTTTCATATCCATTTACTATACAAAAGTGAGAAAAAAATATCTTATTTTTGAATTTGGGATAGAAGTGAGGCATACAGATACCTACTGTGCGTCACACTAGTTTTTCTATGAAAAGGAAGTCTTATATGGAATTGAAACCTTAGGATCATATATAAAGTAGGAGCATGCTGGAGACTTATCTAAATTCAAGACTGCAAAATTGTCAAATGAAACTAAGAGCAACCAGATCAAAAACTCACTGACAGCAGAATTGACAAGTGGGATAAACCACAGAGGAAATGAAGATATGAAATGCCAACAACAGCTAAAAAACAAACATGAAATAAAAACGTGTTTTAATCTTTTTTTTTTTAAAGCAATAGAAATTTAAAAAAAACACCTGCTTTGCAAGTTACCATGGAAAATCATTACTGGGCCAACTTTTAACAAATAACTCTCAGATATTTTCTTTTCAAGATTATTTATGATGGAACAGAATTCCCTGGACGTTCCATGATTGAAACAGCACGACTGGTCCCTGCACCTGGATTTTGAAGGTACAAAGACATCATGCAGATAAGCCGTGAGACTCAACTTCTGAAAGGGCATTTGCAGCATAACTGGCAAAGAGCTGACTCAATGCTGCGATCTGCACTGTTTTCTCTAAAGTAATAATAAAAGAATCTGTGCTGCAATACAGCAATGATCACCCTCTGCAGGGATTTGTACCAGTGTTATGGACCCCTGAGGAAACACTCTTCTTATAGTCAAGCGCACTTAAAATTCAGTACATATACAATAATATACATAGATGCGACCATCAATATATCCAGTCTGATTCAAACAGCCTTCTTAAAAGAAAATATATTTTCTTTCTTTAGAATGTTAACATTTCTTTGCTACTATTAAATGGGCAAACAGAAACACTGAAAATGTATAATATTAGCTATTCCCCAATAAATGGGCAGAACACTGTATATTGTGGATAATTAGTTTTCTTAGGGTAAGGATACACTGCGATCCTGTTAACTGGAATTCTCATTGTGCATGTTCTATACTGGCTCATGATAATATTTACTATGTGGATTGCCTTCTTCATCAAACAAGAGATTATCTTTCCACTATATTTATGTAAAAACTGAAATACTCATCATCTACATAGCACAGTATATATATA
>NW_017306793.1:1020245-1020676 GCF_000935625.1 Nanorana parkeri | reverse complement strand
ATTTACCAAAATAACACCGTGCACTCTTGCTCAAGTGACAACCTAATACAAGAATATTGTATTAAAGAGCACCTGAACTGTGAAAGCTATGCCCAAAAAAGGCATACAGAGGTCAAAGGACTAGTCACCAGTATTGCTTGTGGTCTCCCTACAGCTGATCTTTTCTCTTTTAATGACTTACTATGCCTTGTTCTATACCAGGGGCGCCCACAATTTTGTTTGTGTTAAGATCTACTTTTTATATGACCAGCTCAATGAGATCTATTCTGAATGGGCCCTTAGTTAGACCTAGCACTCTTATCAGAAGATAGGTAAACTATGGGACTATTACCTATAATGGCCAAACTCCTAAAAAAAAAACTGCTGTTAGGTGGGGGCATGGTCTGTAGGTGGGGGCACAGTCCTGTAGGTGGGGGCACAGGTCTGTAGGT
>NW_017306793.1:1018674-1020203 GCF_000935625.1 Nanorana parkeri | reverse complement strand
GCACTGGTCTGTAGGTGGGGGCACAGTTTTGTAGGTGGGGGCACAGTCCTGTAGGTGGGGGCATGGTTTGTAGGCAAGGGCATGGTCTGTAGGGGAGGGCATGGTCTGTAGGGGAGGGCATGGTCTGTAGGTGGAGGCACAGTCCTGTAGGTGAGGGCATGGTCTGTAGGTTGGGGGCCCAGTCCTGAAGGTGAGGCATGGTGTGTAGATCCTGCAGCATCCAATAAAACCAATGCCCATTATAATATAGATTCTGCAGACACATGCAATACACAAGCAGCTGCCTATAGATATGTGAGTCTTGTACAGCTGTGTACAGTCAGTAGAAATAACACAGGCTGTGGTACACAATGCCCCCTCCCTCTGATAAAAAACACCAGTCACCCAAGCCCAGGCCTGTGTAGGATTTGTGTGTCCCAAGGGACCAGCTCTCAGAATCCCCCAGAGTACCTGCATGCGGAGCTCTGTGCGCAGCGGCTTCCAGTGTCAGCGGCTGTGCCAGAACAGAGCACTACCTGCTGACCAACACAGCAAACTGCACCTGGCCAGCTCCAGCTGAGCTTCCAGATAAACGGAGCAGCTAATTCCAACTTGTGATCGCAATCTACCAGAATTAGCTTTGCGATCAACTGGTAGATCGCGATCAACCTTGAGGGCACCCTTGTTCTATACTGTGCCTCTTTAGGGAGGTAGCCAGCTTAGGAGAGGAGCAGTGTTTTGCTTCATCATGTCAGAGCTTTCCCTTGATGACTGGTGGTCTGTTGGGGCAATTATCAAGAAGCAACAGAAGTGTGAATATAAATCTTGATTACTAGACAGAAACCTTCACTAAGAGATTTGTTTAAAAATAGCAGTATGGCTACACAGAAGCTAATAAAAAAAACACATTTATATAGCACAGAAATGTGCTCTATGCTCTGTCGCCTTAGGGACATGGAAGCTAGAGAAGCGCAACAGAATTGAATAAAAGTTCTGTTTAAAAAAGCAGGGAGAAGCCTGGTTATGTGACCTGTTAAATCACATGGTCAGCTCTCTTAAAATCACAAATCTTTCTTTACTGTGGTAAGCAGAGAGAACTCGGTGGGGCTCTGCCAACTATACACTGCTTCCCGATATTTATGAATGGGAGGAGCCACTGTGTGCATATTGAAGTGATATAAAGAAGACCGGTTAGCCATATTGATAACAATATCCGCTCTCCATTATAAAAAAAGAAACATGGAAGCTACCACTAATGACTTCTCATTCCTAACATTCTTATTGCCAGACTGTCTTTTTACTCTCTGGGTTCTGTACTTCACTGAGCCAAAACAAGATTGCTGATAGGACATTATTTTTTACTGATACATGCTCTAGATCAGTAACTAAGAAAGTAATCCAGTGAGCCCGCATATACGCAACTATATAATATTATTATATTTTTATAAGAAGGTCAGCAATGGCTGCATCCATGTTTCTCTTAGGAAAAGTTTACTTTAAGCACTCAAGGTGCAGGTTCCCTTTAGAAAGCCTTTTTTTTTTTTTTTTTT
>NW_017306793.1:992390-1018593 GCF_000935625.1 Nanorana parkeri | reverse complement strand
GCCTTTTTTTTTTTTTTTTTTTTTTTAACGCTTAACTCTATCCTTATCGTCCGTCTTTTACAGTCATACAGGCACCTCTCCTGTACTGAAAATGCTTAATGATTTTACTGCATACTGTGCATTAGAATTTGCAGCAAGCCCGTCTCATTTCCTGGCTGGAGG
Source organism: Nanorana parkeri (assembly GCF_000935625.1). Classification (NCBI taxonomy): domain Eukaryota; kingdom Metazoa; phylum Chordata; class Amphibia; order Anura; family Dicroglossidae; genus Nanorana; species Nanorana parkeri. The sequence continues at coordinate 1,018,431 of NW_017306793.1, read as the reverse complement.
ATGTCTAGCATCATCTAGTCTTTTCTTGCCCACCTTGGCGGCCACCGGCTTGCCCCTTTCTGTTATTTGATTTCCTTTTTATCAACCACAGAGGCTCAGAATCACATGTGGGTGTTACCTAGGGTGGCCTGCATTCACATGCAGTCTGTATAGGAATGCCTACTCTTCCAGACTGACAATCACCTATCAAGGCATTTTAAATTTTGTACAACTTCTAATAGGAACCAGCCCACTGTTTGGGGTTGTGATGTTTCCTTACATATATGGACAGGAAGGGTGCTGTACACAACCCTGCTAGCCCCTCACTCCTTTCATGATCTGCTGGTGTTGCATAGAGAAGCAAAGAGACCCCATGCTGACATCAATGGGTCAAAAATAAGTAATATTTTTACATATTTGCAATATGTAAAGTAAATTTCATTAGTGTCTTGATGAAAGGGAGAGGGAGGAATCAACTAAGGCACAATATAAAAATATAAGCAGCTTAAATTTCAGCTTTAATCCAAAAAAACAACCACACTTCCACAAAGGGAGCTAATTCTTGAATTAATGGGGACAGGCAAAAGTAGTCCAGCAGAGAGGCAGGCAATACAGCAAACATGTCTTAGGCTTCAGCACTACCTTATCCTTGTGGATAACCAGAAAAGGCTCTTTACAAGTCAAGGCCCCGAACTCAGAAATGCACCTGGAAGAACTTAGGGGATATGTCTTAGAGATTCAAAGGGTAGCTTCTGAAAGCACAGAAAGGACTACGTTGGAATCCCACAGAGTCACCCAAGGGTGCACAGGGTCGAAAATGTGAGCAACCTTCTGCACAAAAGGCTTCACTAGAGAATGAGAGGCAAGCGGCCTCTGGTAAAGGGCCACCAATGCAGACATTTGGCCCTTGATAGCATACAAGGCTAAACACTGGTCTAGGCTAGACTGGAGGAAAAATAGGATGTGTCTCATAAAGAACGTCCTAGGATGAAGTTTCCGCGTCATACCAAGTGAAATAAGCCTTCCAGGTGCAATGGTAAACCTTGCAGGAGGGTGACCTCCTAGTTTTCAGAAGCGTAGAGATAGCAGCTTTCATGAGGCCTGTCCTTTAAGACCTTGGCTTTAACAGCCAGGGCATTAAAGGCAGCAACTGAGAAACAGTGTGGAATACTGGCTCTTGGGACAGTAGGTCTAGAAGATCCAGAACGGCCAACAGGCAGTCTGTAAGGAAATTGACTACATCCTTGTACCACCATCTCCTGGGCTAGCTGGGAGCAATGAGGATCACCAGAATGCCCTCCGCCTCGATCCCGCGAAGGTATAGATCAAGGTGAACTGATCCCACAGAGTTACAAAGGCATCCACAGCAAAGGCCTGAAGATCCCTGTCCTGTCCAACTTGTTATTGAGGCTGGACACCAGGAAGTACACATCTGGCGTGCCTAACTTTCAACAAAGGTCCCAAAACATTGTCAGGTAAAGGGACCATTCTTCAGAATTCAGACTTCGATAACTGAGGAAGTTGGGCTGCTAATTTTTTATGACTGGGACATGCATGGCAAATAGGGCCAGGATGTGAAGTTCCTGAGAGGCTGGCATCTGTTATGAGCACCTTCTGGACCATCGGAAGGAAGGATTTTCCTTATTCCAACATTGGGTTGGAGAGCCACCATGTCAGGGCAAGCATTGGTTGGCTGGGCGAATTAATGTGGAGGTTCAGGGAGCCTGTTTTTCCCACACTGCCAGGATGAAAGATATGGTGTTATTTAAGAGGGGAAGGAAGACCCTGGACAGGGCCATGTCCATGACCAAGCCCAAGTACTCCCGACACTGGGAGGGTTCTAGCGACAATTTCTGGAGGTTCAGGACCCAACCAAAGCTCTGTGTTGTATTGTCCGAAGAATGTTGGACAACAGGACTTCAGTTGATTGTCTGAGGTTAAGGCCTCCCAGTTACTCCACTATGGGGATGCCCTGAGACAAAAGCAGAGCTAACACAGGGACCAGCACCTTGGTGAAGACCTGAGGCACAGTGGACAGGCCTAATGGAAAGTCAACAAATTGATATTGCTGCATGCCTACAGCAAACCACATGTAGTGCTGATGGGCAGGAAAAATGGGGATATGTAAATATGCATCCTTGTTGTCCACTGATGCCAGAAATCTGTTTTGGAGGAGGAAACAGTTTTTCGGAGTGATCCCAGTCAATGTACAACACCAGCTGTAAAAGCTTATGTACAGGGAAGGTTTTGACAGGTTTGAGCATTTTTAGGGAACAAAAGATCAGTGACTTTTGGCAAGATTGATGCAGGTGGTACTAACTATTAACAATTACACAGCTTCCACAAGAAGAAAGTGTCCTTAAGTTTTGAAGAGGTGTCAGAAAACAGGTCCTCTTGCTGGGCACAATCCATTGAACTGGAAGCAGCCCTAAGCACTTTACAGGCCAGTCCGGTATTTTCCTTCTGGCTGGGACCAGGTATGGTCCAGCAACGCTCGGCTGAGAAGAAAACGAACCTGTATAGCTACCGTTAGTTGTTGCACTGGTTGTAAGCAGCATAATGGAAATTTGCTATAGGAGTTTTCATTAGAAACAGCAGAAAATCATGTTTGTCTCTCCGAGTAGAGAGAAGGTGTCCATCACCTTAAGGACACTAGCAAAAAACTGAGGCAGTGGGAAGAGTTATACAGGGTATCTTACAGCTTTGATTGCTTTGATTGCTTTGATTGCTTTGCCAGTGTCCAATCACCTGAAGGTACATGCATAGCCCATCTGTTCAATAATTAACTCTCTTACCTTTAAAAAAAATGAACTTCCATCCTGCAATGTACGTTTAAGAAATGTCTGTATCTATTGCCCATTGCAGCATTGCAGCAAAATGACTTTACAAATGACTTTAATAAGGTCTACATAAGAGGAAAGATCTATATATCTTATCCATCAGGCTGCATAGAGTGATAGACAAGAAACATACTGTGCCTGAAAAGGTAATCTTCTGTACTGCTCATGTTACTAGGGTTAGACAGCAGCTGGCTGGGATTTAGTTGACTTTTTCATTACTAGGGTAGTAAAATGTTCATGGGAATAGCCATTATGATAGTTTCATGTGACATGCCCAAATGAAAGGAAAAAATCTAATTACTTCAAGGACAGAGGCGGATATAAATAGAAAAGAATTAAGAGGCTGATTTTCTCCAATGGGAAGATAAATTATATACTATCATTTTTACACAAAACAGGGCAAGATAGGGATCAGAGAGAAGTATTCTTGGGGAAAAAGAACATTTTATGGTAGGAAATTTAACAGCATACACTGAGCTTTTACTGTAGCACCCTGAAAGGAAAAGTACCTTTTTCATTCACGTAGAAAGTCAATTTTTTTTAAACAGCTTTAGTCACATTACAAAAATGAGTCACATTAAAAAGAAATTTGTAAAAAAAAACCTCAACTAACCCAAATATTCTTATTCTGAGATCATTATACAGGATCTGATGGAGAAAAACACATAATTTCTACCCATAAAAACTATACTTTTATTCATATAAATTTTTATCATGTTTAGACATTTTAGTCTTGCTTTAGACTAAAGAGTCTACCAATCTCCTGAAATGTATCATTTGTTTCTGTGTATACCTGGACACTCTAGGATTTCTTCCAAATAAGTACAAGTGTAAAACTGGAACACAGAATACATTTTGCTGGGTAGCATGGCCTATAGACATGCATGGTGTGCATCTAATTTTTATTGCATATGCTACATTTTATATCGATTAAGCTAAGTAATGGTATATATTGTATAGACCTAAGTACCAGTACCAGTACCAGCATCTTAACAAAAGATTTGTTTATATTAATTTGGGCTACTGCGCTAGGCATGTCTTGGGAAGTAAAATGGCTAGGCTTACTGATTCAACTAACCACATATTTATCTGCCTGGTAGTATTTAGTGAATACACCAGCTAATACTTGGCAAAATTGCAGTATTTGATAACAACTCAGTCATTAATGAACACCAATCCATGTTTGCAAAATACTAAATCCTTTATTATATGCAGAAAAGAAAGAAACTTGTAATACAATTGACATAATTGGGGAACTGTTTTAAATTTTGTTACTTAACACTGCTATAATTTTAAATACTGACATCATCATTTTCTAGACGTTCATCATTGCCTAGCAGTTCTAGATATAGCAATGTTTTCTATTTTTCAAGGTTGTTTTTTTTTTCTTTCTTGCATGTCATCTACATTCTGTTTTATAATTTAGTGTAAGTACAAGCAGACTTTAATTTGAAAAAGCCAGCATGTGGTAACATGAGGTGGACCCAAGCTTTCCTCTTGTGTCTTACTGCCAATTAGAAAGTAGGACATTCTCTTTCAGACAGATGTCTACCAGTAGCTCATCAATCTAACTTATGCCACAGAGAGATAGAAGAGCTACTGGCATGGAGAATACACTGTAAATCCTTAGAGAGTTGTATTTTGTATGTAGACAGATAAGTAAGGCAATGCTAGAAATAGCTACACTAAAAGCCTAATGTATTTACAACTCTGCTTGCTGTTTTTCTCATATTTCCCGCGTGAAGCATATTATTGTTTTTAAATGACTTAACCGTTTCTACTTTTATATGTAGCCACTGGCCAACTGAATACAGAGATGTAGGCACATGGTCACAATACACACACACACATAAATATATATTTGGGCACTCTAATGGGCAACGTAATCAATACTTTCATAGTTGTAGGGTACAGGCAAGCTGTGGCTAGAGAGTGGACCAGTAATTCAGAGACTGAATGGGGCAGAAATACTGAGAAAGTGGCCAAGATTACAGGTGTAGAAACATTTATGTCCTTTTTTTTTTTTTAAATGAAGTGAAAAGTACATTAAGCAGCACTAAAGCATAAGATATAAGTTACATTACAATTTCTTCACGACGCTCAAAACATAAAAACATACAACAAGAGCCCCAAGACAAAGGGTAAACAGCCCAAAATGTCTTTATGGTTCTTTAGCAACATCACATGAAACAGCCAACCCATTTCAGGAGTTCACAGCACACTCTTTTCATCAGTGAAAATAACCAGGTTTAGATGAACTCAGTAAAAGATCGATGATGAGATTGATCTGTAAATTACTGGTAAATGGCAAGAACAATTGAGCAGTGTATGTTAGTGTCAGCAAAATGCTAAATGCTTCATGGCAGGCCACTATTGGACAATTGTAAATAAATCCAGCAGTAAAACCAGGAAATGCGTCTAAAACATTTTTCTGGTATCCATTAGATATAGGAGACTTGTCAGTAGAGAAATACGAGGCCTGATATTGTTGATCTTTTCATCTCAATGCTATCTCATCTCGCCATCTCAGCTAAAATGCTGACCCTGTTTCTTCAGTAACTCGTCACTGACCCAAAACTAGCATGCAGATTCGAACTACTAACTACAATCTATCCTGAAATTTGGATGGTAATATATTTTGAAATTAGGACACACTATTTATTACTATGAGACAACTCAATATATATTATTATAGTGTTGCTTTTGGTGGGTTTGGTTTTACCAAATAGCTCAAACTGCTTCTGCCTTATATCTGATTCTTCTGCTGATTTTGCACCCTTAGCTTAACTGCCTGTACCACCAGGTCCCACTCTTCTTACTACCCTTAGTAGTTTAGCAAATTCAACCCCTTTTATGACTGGATTCTTTTAATAATTACTAAATGTTAGTCCCTAAACCAGTGATAACACCAATGGCTGCTGTGCCAATTAATGTAATTGGCAGAGCAGCATAAAGAAAAACAAATGCGGAACTAGGAGTATAAGGGTACCGTAGACAAATTCGTATGAGTAGGAGGAATGTACTCAACAGCTGCCCAAACAACTTTTGCCAACAGAGCTTACTAAAATATACTACTACTGAAACAAGGGACAGTATACATTTTACACAGAGGAGAGAAGCTTTTGAAAGTTACAAGATGTATAATATTTAAGATTTACAGTGACATAGTCCACAGAAAATATACATTATCCTACCAGCTAGGAATATGTATGATATCTTATCATAATTGATTTTCATAAGACTCCTAACAATTAGGTTTGGAACCAGTTGCGATTAGTCATGTATTACAATGTTTTTTTCCTTGTTGGGATCTCCTGTGTATCTTAGGTAATTGAAAAAAGGATGCCAATTAAATTAAAAAGCAGGGTATTACTTTAAAGCTGATTTCTAATTAGCATTTAAAATCTGCTATTCAGTTGCTACCCCCTTGTACAGCAAGGGTTAACTGCTTGTTTATTCTGCATTCTCCTCAGTGAGTGGGCCCTCAACATACTCATGTACCACTGGTTCTGCATTGTATGTCAAAGACACTGCAGCTGGACAAGTGTTAAAGAGAAGAAATTTTGTGGGACAGGCTGTATGGTAGGGAGGCTGCAGGAGCAAGGAATAAGGTACATACTGTATATCTCCTTATTCCTTATCCTCTAGACTAAACGAGCAGTTAACCCTGCTATATTTAATTATACTCAAAATACCTTCACCTACTTTCTCCTCTGTGGAGTAGTGTGATGAGTGAACACACAAAAACTAACATCCAGTTTTGCATACATATACCTGTCAGTTAGAAGCTTTGGGACACTATTAAAGCGGATCTTGCATTAAAAAGTAAGGTGCACTTATTAGTCAGACCCCTGAATCCCCCATGTATAAAGGCAGCAATAAACTAGAAAAACACTAAAATGTAAAAAAAAAAAAAAAAAACCTACATTATGTCCAACCTGTTGCCAACAGAGGCAAGGTAAGGGTGATATCACAGGCCTTCCAATGATATCCCGCACTGGGATGCTCCAGCAATGTGTTGGAATGTCATGATATATGGGATCCTCTGCATTATCAGGAAGGCCCATGCTGAAAGGCCTGTGATATCACCCTTACCTTCTTGATAGGGTAGGTAAAATAAGAATGTTTTATTAAGTATTTCCTAATGTGTTATTTTATGTATTTTTTACATGGTGATCAAACAGAGCACCTTGCTTTTTGAAAGTCCACTTGAAAAGATAAGAGGAATCTGATGCAGGTTTTCTGAAACTGCACTGTGGCTAGATTATCTGTGTTGAATGAGCTCTTTTTTAAGGCTAACTTATTATAGTGATAGCTGTATTTGATCAGGCACTAAAATCTGAAGTAGTGTCAACAGAAACATACTCAGCAATCTTTCATTTTAATAGATTTCTCCATAAAGGTCATATTTACCTGCTGAAAGCATTTCATGGAAACTATTTTTAAATACCCCATAAAAATGAGTTTTTGATGGCTTTATCAGAGATGCAACCAATGTTATTGCAAACCAGAGAATATAGTTATTTAATAAATACTGTATGCACGTCTGACAATCATGTATGCTAAGAGATTTTCTTTATCTAATTTCATTAGCAGTATCAATAGTCTGACAAAGCAGAATTCCAACACAGTAGTTTTAATGATGTACAACCAACCAACAATATGTTTTTTTTTGAAAGCAATGACTTCACGGATAAAAAACTGTCTTAAACAGAATGAGAATGCTACAATATTGCTCACTTATACTGCACAGTCAAACACTGGAAGACAGCTATGCAATGAACTTTCAGCTTAATGGTATATATGCAGCAGCTCTTTCATTTGCACTGTCATGTCTGCTTCCACACAATCTATTTTTACAAATATTTATGTCATATTAACTAAAATATGCCAAATATGGCCAATATGGCAACTGCAAATGTAGTACCCACCTACCAAGGTCTTTTAAAGCAACACACATCTTTTGCTACCCACATTTCCCTGCAGTACCAAATGGCTGCATAAAGAAAGGAAGATCACTTTACAGATACAGGCAATGCTGGTGACTCCTGCCACTTCTTTCTATTCCTGCTTCCACTTTGGACTTATAGTAACCACTATATTGGTAAAACAGTCTTAGCTCTCTCTCTTGTAAGCCCACCTAAGTACTTCCACGCCCACATCTCTCAGCTTGCAAGGCAGGCACTCCCTTGATGCCTCAAAACTTCACATTAACAATATTACCAGCTGAGGAGTAGGGTCTATGATTTGGGCACATCTTTTAGTGTATGCATTTACAGTGCTATGTCATTACTTATCTTGTCCACTGTATGATTGCAAACTTCAGCAGTTTTTAGATGTGGCCATATAGCTGCACTGCTAATAAATCTGAAAACAATCCAACCCCAAAAGACTCAAATCAAGGCCTCATTCTGCCTTGGTAGAAGCGCCACCATGGAAAGATATGAGCCAGCACAAATATAGGCCAATGATTCAAAACAGTAATTTTAGACTTAGTGCTAGTCAGTGGCATACCTAGGGGAAATATGCACCACCACTTAGCTGGTGCCCTGGTGTGGCCGCTAATTATATGCAGGGTGTCGATGGTGTGCCAAATAAGGGGGGATTATTGCAGCCACTTACACCAGTGCTGGGGATTTTTGTTGTTGCCAATGACCCCAATTATGTGGTTACTATCACTGCCAATGACACTAACAGGGCTCATTGAAGATGTACTGAAGAAAGCCATAACACACTATATACAAAGCCATTTCTATTTATTGAGACCGGCCTGTGTCATTTTTCTCCTCCGCTTCCCTCCCGCAATATTATTTTACACTACACTGAGTGACTAACATTTCCCATATATAACTATTAGAAGAAATATACTCAGTTGCTCTTTGACCCCCAACCTTGTAGTTATCTGAACAATGCAATATATTGATTCATCCGAACATCAACAAGCTGTGCTTCTTGCCAAATGCACTGTAAAGCATTTCCATTGCTCCAGGTCATGGCTAACTCTCCATCTACATTTTACTAACTTATGTAATCCATCCAACTCTTGCTGGGGAAAAAAAAAATGTGTTACATGTTACTTTTTACATACCATAACTACAAAAAATTATGCTTACAGATTACTTGTTTTTTTTTCATATTACTAGCTTTACCTAAACTGAATTTACCTCTGAAATGTAAAGAGGGTGGGGAAGTTACCCTAATTTAATTTTTCTGTACTGTGCTGGCAGAGCTCATAATCAGTTGTAAGCTAGATTGGAACACTGTCTGTCCTAATAAAGGGTTAAAGATCTAAAAGCATTGAATGTTTATGAGAGGAAGCTCAGAGTTTCCATTGTCTTTCCAAGGGACAGCCAGAGTCTGCTGCCACTTGGAAATTGTGCAGAAAATAATGCAGTCTGTCGAAAGGCCCGACTAACAGAGACATCTAAAAGGTAACAAATATTTAAAAGAATAATATTTTTTTAGGGTATGTTGTGTGAATGGGAACAAATAACAATATATAGCGGGGGTACTCAAATTTGACTGCAAAAGTGAGAATACCCTTTAAGCAAAACCTGTGGTCTGACCACGCAGAGCAAAGCAATAAGGTCACTTTAAAGGTGGCCCCCAAAGCAGCTTATGCTCACCTCTCCATTGCCCCCTTCTCCACCATACAGTATAATGAGAAAATATTACAATAGATAGGGGTAAACCTAAATCCCTTTAAGGACATTATTAAATATGTACATAGAGAAAATGAATTAGAAATGTTTTTCCGCTAATGCTGTCTATCTGTTTTAGAGCAATTCAGTAACTAAAACCAATCCCTGAATAAAGGTCCTCCCTAAAGACTAAAGTGAGTATTTACTTCTTACACTGCCTTTACATTTGCGCAAATGAATTCCGCTCTAACCAAGACAACTCAGCTCCTGAAGTCTGTTCAGAAACCGACACCTCCGGGATTGTTGATCTCCAGGTCCCTGCTGTACTCGCTGGTTCCTCCTGAAGACCCCTGCAGCACTGCTATGTCTTGTAGTGATGTGGGGGTCAGTGAGAGGAACCATTGAGTACAGATGGGGGACCAGGAGATCAACACTCCTGTGAATATCGGTTTCACAGAAAGTTCTCTTAAATTGAGCACTATAACCATTATAACACATTTCCATTTTTAGTTCAGTGGTATGAGCAGCAAGCGATTTTAGCAACTGCTTGGTTTTAGGAATGTTTTTACATCAAAGTTACAATATTCTGGCACTCGTATGAACGTCACTGCAATGTGAATGCGCTCCAGGCAGTGTACAATTAGAATACAAATTCTAGCCTGCAAAGTCTCTTCTACAAAAGATAGAGATATGCAAAGTCTCTTCTACAAAAAAAAACCTCTACCTATCAATTGTTTTATTTTAAACTTCAGTTGCGCTTTAAGCCTGTAAATATTTAATCATATACATTCTACTGTATTTACCAACAAATAAGAAGTTTTTTTTGTGTTAGCAAAATAATCAGTAAGTGATGGATAACCGGACTTCACAGTGTGAAATGTTGTTTGAATTTCAGAAGAACATATGTTCAGCTATACTGTAATGTACCTTGTATTCTCTACAGCCAGATCTTCAAAGCGCTAGCATTCTTTTTCTATCCCTTTCATTCAGTTCCATATAATAACATATTTATGATTTTGGGACTTGCAAAGAATCTCAGTAGAAATCTGAGCATACACTTGAGATGAAGAGCATCTTCTTATAGCCTATATCACTGAGAAATATGGCTACTGTTTATAAATCATTAAAAAAAAGGTGGTTGTAACCTTAAAGAGCTTCCTTCAAACTGTTTATTTTATCCTTTAAAATGACTATACTCATTTCTACAGTATAATAAAGTCAACTGATCAATCTAAACAAATAATCAGTAATTAGCGAAGAGGGAAACTGACAAAGGTGGGTTGTCAGGACATTCGGTGAATTCAGCAGGAAGTCTAGGAAGTACCGAGCCGTACTAAAGTATATGGGAGGCCCTTTTTTAGGGCTAATCTGCAAGCACTGTTAAATAGGCATGGGTAGCTGAGCACTGCCATGGGGGACATGTACCAATGCAAAAAAATAAATCAATAAATGCTTTAAAAAATACCATTCAGTGAGGAGTAGGTCTTTTAATGTAGCTTAAAGGGCAACATTAAATATGCACAAATCCTTTAAATAGCATGCCCTGTGGATGCCTTAAAGCTGCATGCATAGTTACAGAGCTATGTAATTTAACTCTTTAAAAGTGACATTAAAAAATTAATGGGCTGTCTTACCACAATGCACTAAAACACGCTGCACCACACATGCAGTGTCTCATTGCATTGGAGTGAACAGGGCCTTTTTTCTCAGCAGCTGCTGGTTGTTAAGTAGTACCCAACCCTAATGAAGTTCTCCTTTAATGCAACCTTGTCATGTGGACACTGCCTGTGTCCGCTGTTCTATACTACTTGCCATACTGCGCGCACTGCCATGCTCCTCCGTATTACTTTGATGAAGATTTTTTTGCATCCAGCACATTCCTAAGAATATCAGATGCCTGGACCCCCGCTCCACCCCACGGCTCCACCCGCCAGCCTCCATATCCTGTAATGATGCAAGACCTTGCAGAAGGAAGCAGCGGGGGTCCAGGCATCCGATATACCCAGAAGTGTGCTAAATGCAAAAGATTATTCAGTCAATAGTATGTCATGAATACAGAGGAGTACGGTGGCACAGGCAGCATAACAGGTAAATATTACAGGGCTTATTTTCCAGGCAGCAAAGGGTCAAACAAAGTATTAGTGCTCAGTCTAGATTATGTGTGCAGATATGAATATGTAATGGAAGTTTTATTTTTTAAATATTAGCCCTTGTCCTGAGGTTTAATGTATGTGTGTCTATGAGGCTGTCACTTTTGACTGTATATTGTGCATACAAAGACTGAGGAATATGCAGTGTATACAGAGAGTAGGCACAGACTCAATTTAACATTGCTCTTTTAAGCCGAATCCAATATACATCATTCATCCATCTTAATGTGACCCAGTGGTGGCACCGGGGTGGGTGGCACCCAGTGCAGCCGGCGTGCATGCATTGTGACGTCTGTGGTGTGACATCATCAAACATGCACAGTCCACTGTTTGCGGCCGTCTTGGTGATGGACTGTCGGACTCTCAGTCTATGACCGAGTGCCCGCCTTTGAAGGGGGTGACTGACAGTCATTTTGGTGTCCCCGTCTCTGATGGTGTCACCCGGGGTGGACCGCACCCCTCTTGTGAAGCCACTGAATGTTACATAAGTTCCAAAGATGCAAAGTATGGATATAATAAAGGAATAAAGACTGCTCACTTAGCAAAGTGAAAGGTAATAAATAACATACTTAAGTTAACTTTAAATACCAATCCATGTAAAAAGGAAATAAATACGAAAATAAAATTTTTGCTAGCAAATGACTGGTCTGGTTCATTAAAGTGAACACAGCTTCCACTACAACTTAGTAAACATTCACTTTAAGTAAACAGTCTCTACTACTTTAGTAAACCAACTGAATTGGCTTTAATTCATCTAAATCAGTGTTCTGGAACAAGTATGCAGATCAAAAGTTCTGACTTCACTTATAGCATGCTTTTTCCAAGTCAATGGGGGTGATTTACTAACCTAAACACACACACGCATCAGGTGCGTGTGCATTTTTACACAGCAAAACGTATTTATCAACCAAACACGAGCAACGTGTCACATTTTCATGCCGTTATGACGCGTTTTTATGTATTTACGTACGTGCGCGTCATGTAGCATGCGCCATAGGCTACACGCCGCTCTAATAGTGGCACGCAAGTCTCTAAAAGCATATTTCCACTAATGCCATATATGGAAAAATCATGCACATGATGCATATATAATGCTGCTTCACAGTTTAGACAAAAATGGTTAGCTCATGCATTTACATTCCTGCATTCATCAACGCAAGCAACACAACGTAGAGCTAATTTACACAACATCACCTTGCAATTCATGCAGGGCTTTGCACAACACACCTGCTGGGTGTGTACACACTACAAAGGTGTCTAGATTCCACCAATAGATCATGCTGGGAGGGAACACACTACAGAGGTGTATACTTGTTTGTGGCGTGTTTACAAGGTTAGTAAATCAACCCCAATGGCTCAGAAATTGTGATGTCAGAGACAGCCGAGAGGTTAGCAATGGCAGTCTCCATATCTGCCCCATAACAGATTTTCTTTAGCAGACAATTTTTAGCTCAGTTCTGAATGTAAACTGTATATGCTAATAACAGCACTTTCCTCTTGAATATTAATGACTACAGGGGTGTGGACATTTTTGAAAAAACTACTTGTCCAAGGGCTAAAGCGGGGGTCAAATCTACTTGTCCTTCATGACAATCTACTTGTCCCAATACAAAAAAAAAAGTTTTAAACGTTTAAAACTAGGGATGCACCAATACCATTTTTTGGGTATCGAGTATGAGTACCAATATTTTGCTTTCAGTACTCACTCTATCGCTGCTTCCGTTGGCATGGAGCAGGCTTCCCGGGCAATCAGGAAGCCGGGCAGCGGGTAATGAGATGCTACCCGGCTTCCTGACTGCCAGGGAAGCCGACTCCATGTTGTTTGCCCGGCTTGATTGTGAATGGCTGGGAGGCCTGCTCCATGCCAACGTAATGACCTGATTGGCCAGGAAGATGGCTCGATGCTGATAATCCACGGTCTCAGTGATAGCACAGAGCAGACGAAGAAAGGAAGTTCTTCGTCTGCTCTGCGGGCTCTATGGTGAGCTCCCGTTCCGTGGTGACGGGTCAAGTTATGCTTTAAGTCATATATTTCCAGTTTTTATTTTAGGCTCAACAATTGAAAGGAATGATATGATTGGTTGTTATGCATAAACTTTCCCTTAAACACTGTTTAATCTCATGTACCTTTACACTACCTAATTACATAATTTACACTACCTAATTTCAGACTGCAGACCACTCAATCCTTAGTGAAAGAATAATATTCAGTGCTCCAGTGGATAGGGTATTCACAGTGAGGGAAAGCAAATTAGAAGACAACAATTGAGTTTTTAGTACTGCAGCAGTGTAAGCATATGTCTACACAGATATGCAGAAGAACTGTTCTTGCATTGTCTTTTCTGCAGAACCATTTGCCTCCATAATTTTCTGATTTCTTCACAGGGTCTTTAAAGGGCCAAATACTTGTGGGTAATATTACAACAGTCTCGAGTGTCTTCATAGACATAGTTAAAGTAAAAATCCAGCTTTATTGAAAGAGGAAAGTTAATGTACACATACTTCAAAATTTTCAGCAAACGTTACCACAGATTACTACTAATGCCTATCTGTAGGTATAACAAACACACTTTTTCATACATTATTTAGAAGCTGAGGCAAATGGAAAGTTCTGAATAAGGCTAAGTTAATCTGAATAGCTCTGTGTGATAATACTGAAAAAAAAACTATACACATTATTATTATACATTTAGAGCAGTGGTTCTCAACCTGTGTAACATCAGGACCGACATTTGTCCTTGGTCATTAAGTCGCAACCCAAGTTGCACCACACTAAAACACACGGCATTGCAGTACCGCATGTTTCGGTGTGGGTGGACAATAGCTACGCAACGCACCTCCCAAACCAGAAATCCAGTGTGGGCTGCTGTGCTGTGACAGGGCTCCATTCATATGGGCATTGCTTGTTCAGCTCCATTGCAAGCCCTGCAGAGGTGCCAAGAGCCAGAATGTGATGTCACTCTGGTCCAGGCACCTCTACAGGGCACACAATGGAGCTCTGTGCAATGCACATATGGACGGAGCTCCCTTGCAGCCATACCCCCAACCCACCCCACCTCAAGCTGACATTTGGTGCCAGGTAGTATATTTTGAATGGCTTCTCGGCATGATAACTGACAGTGCTGTTCTAGGGGAAGGCTGAGGAGCCTTTCACCTAGCGCAGTGGAAGGCACATGGCGACCCACTGAACACAGACCCACCAGTTGAGAACCACGGCTGTAAAGCATATTATAAGTTTATAACACAGGAGTGCATTTCCGGGAGGACATACCAGTACATCCTTCTGGAACATTAGGGCAATGAACTGGCCGCTTTTATGCAGTGACCAGTCGGCAGGTGGGTAACCAAAGCCTTACATTCAGGCAGTGGATTATTGACAGTAGGAAGATCAGAAGTACTCCAGGAAAGTAAACAAATATATACTGACATAGTTGGCCAGTGTTACACTTTATGATTATGAACAGTAGACAGGTAACCCCCAAAAAAGTTGTTTCGTTTTGTTTAGGATCAATTTGGATTTTTATCCCTTTTGTTTTTTCAGATTTCTGATCCGAATTTGGATTTGGCTCGTTTGGTTACATACAAAGTTTTGGTTCCATTCCATCCGAAGTTTTGCTTCGGAACTATCCAAATTTTCGTTTTGGAACAAAGTCACGTGACCAGATTGGCCAGAGAACAGTCACATGTCCGATTTAGTTTACTTTTGAACGAAATTCTGACAGATCCGAATTTCGGTAAACAGACATTTGGATTAGTTTGCATTCGGACGGGTTCAAATTCGGGAATTCACATACATCCGAATGTCCAAATTTAACGAGATTTGTAGGAATATCCAGTTGGAACTAAACAAAATGTACAAGTCTAATTAACTGTCCTTCAGTTTTTTTTTAAATTTAGATTTTTATTTAATTTTTCACAGGAGTACAGTCCTTCAGTTTTGCAAAAAGTCCTGCACTCCTCTTGTCTCCTGGAATGCTTAGCCAAGCAGGGAGGAGCACAAGTTGTCATGGCTGGTGTCACAAATTTCTCACTACAGCAGGATACTGTCCTCCTAATATTCCTCCTAATGGGGCATGTTACCAACTATGCATTTGGCAATATATTCATATAAAAACTATCAATCTAAGCATGCTTTTACCAAGAATACCGAGTTACACTTTAAAAGCAGCATATTGATAGCAACCATACGATACACAACACATAAAAAAAACTGTCAGAAAATGATTTTACTATAGCTGTTAAAAAAGTATTTGCAGTATCCTTTGTCTGGCATGCACACCACATTAGTACAACATTGTCAAGCAGTTCTATGCAGTGTCTGATTTACTCTTTGAAGGTGCATAGAGATTGCAAGCATGAAACTCTGTCAACAAAGGGAAGTGGCCAAGACAAGTGAGATTTCTTTTATATGATTTACCTTCACAGATAAGAAGGAATATTCCAGCTCTGAGGATTTCTTTTTTTGCTGTCTTTTTCTCCTGAGATCTTCTTTGAAAAAAAAAAGACAAAATCTCTTAAAAATGTGTCAATACTTCTTGACCTTTGCATCTGTCTCTGAAGGTTATTTACTAACAAGGTGTGGATGTCCATGAACCCATAGCAACTCAAAATATTATTTTAACTCTGTCAATTAGTTCTCATACAATGCACCTTGAAAATAACCTATTAGTCCAGGAATGCTTAGGGCCTATTTGCCCCTATGTGTTTTCTAAAATCAATTTTTAAAATGCATCAAAACACATGTCATCACATGTCAACGCATGGTAACATTATTAGCACTTTGTACTTAACATCATAATGTACATAGTGATGGGTTAATTTGCATTATGATTCACTGACGTGTGGCTTAACACATGCATTGACATTTTTTAATGCTTTTCCACTAATTTCAATGTAAAGACTCTATGGTGAATGAAGTCTTATCATTTGTATCATTAAAGATGTCCCCATATCCCCTTTTCTATACTGTCTAAAGCCCCAGTCCTATTAAGTACCAGTGTGACTATAAAAGATGACAAAAGTTTGTTTTTTTCTTTACATTAGTGACAGAACAATTGAAAACGCATCATAAGAATTTCATTATATTTATTTATATATAAATTGCATATTACAAATATACAAGCTGATGAGATTTTTTTTTTTTAAACTTACTTTTTATTAGAAATGTTACATTGTTATATTGGCATAAATCGACATAAGCATAAGCTTAAATAATGGACAGTTCGATGAAAATAAACAATAAAATAGTACAAAATAGCTATCACTCAAACAGCTAGCTGTAGACCAAAGGAAAAAAAAAGAAAAAAAAAAGGGAAACTGTCATGTTAATATAAAACTAATACCAGTATCCATAACTAAGAAAGAGCCTCAAACAGATAGAACCATGGCACAATGAGACTCCTAGGAGAGGCACTGAGCTTATAAAAAATAAATACAGAGTAAAGAGAAAAGAAAGAAAGGTCAAAGACAAAGGTCGTATCTCATAATCACAGGAAGGGTAAAGCGCCAGGCAGCAAAGCAGCGTCATTAGAGCCCTCCAGTAGTTGCCAAGGGGACCACACCCCTTCGAATCTGGGAATGGTGTTACGCAGTCGAGCTGTTAGGTATAAGGCATTTTACTGCAGTTAAGAACTCACATTATTCAAATAAACACCATAGCAGGTAACAGTCAGGAATGATCTTCTATTTCATGCAGACATTTCCTATGCATTTGCAAATCTAAAAGCTGGTAATCAAAAGCAAACAAAAGACAAGAGACCTGCAAGCCCCTGAACCAAATTTTATGTCAGTCTTTGTTCTCTTCAACACATATACCACATTGTTACTGTGCAAACTTGTCAAACAAATAATAGATTACAGGCATTTAAAGTGATATTAAAGCTTTGCGCTTTGTTTTTTAAGATGAAGAGGTCCATACTTACATTATTTAAGCATTCTTCTTGTTAAAAGTTGTTTTTCTCCTCCTGGTCCCCAAAAGACTGATCCCGCTGCCTCTATGTGGGTATTTCCTTCAGCTAGCCAGCTGCTGAAGTGACACCCGTGCATGCACATTAAAGTCTGTGACCCGCATCTAGCCGTGCATGTCAATACACAATGCACAGCAAGCCACACCCCTGCTGCCTCCACCGCTCTCTTAGCAACAGTTTGACTGACGGCAGCAGGAGCCTATCACTAGTCTACCCTCAGTACCCTCTCCCACAATGGCGGATATCATCTTGGACTCGGTGGCGGTGACAAGGGATGATAGGTAAGTGTTTGCAGACAGGGGAGCATGCAAAGGTACTGGGCGTTTTTTACCTTAATGCAGGGAATGCACTAAGGTAAAAAATGCCTAGCCTTAAGTAATATTTTAAGGAATATCAGAATATGATTACTTTATTTTTGAACAGGCCATAATGAGTGAAGACTACCTTATGGACATGGAACAGTATGCTATAGCAACATATTACCTTGATATTCTAAAGAGATACAACCACAATTAACACATTCGTTTGAGGCATAATGTTCAGCGTCAGCTTTAACCCATGTAATAGATAATTAATTAATGAACACATGTCTCCTGCTAACAAATACTGGCAACCACACATCTATTTTTAGGGCTAAACTACACGAGAGATTAGAAGCCATTTAACCATTTGTTGAAATTACCTTCATTGCAACACATTAAAATTAAATTGGGTTATGCACATCAAGAATTTAAATCATTCAGTGGCATGAGATGAAAAGTCTCTATGCAGCTTTCAGATAATTTTTTTAATTTTTTTAATACTTGTTTAGAATTGCTCAGATAACAAATTTAACCATAAAGTTTTGGCTTCCATTTCAATGCCATATATTTAATGTTATGTTAAAGTTATATCTAGGTATTAACCAGTGCAAATTTGTCTGCCTATGAATATAACAAGTTTACTTTCTACACATGGATCGTTCCAGTGACAACACTTCGCAGAAAAAAGAATTGCATTTTAATATAACCTGATTTGTATATTTGTGCAGGTAAATCGCTTTTGAAAAAAGTGTCATCCATATGTATAGATTTTACAGATAAGCTGACATTTTACTGATAAAACTGACATGACCATTGGGCAGGATGACTTATGTGATTTGATCTCCTGTGCTTTTGGACAGATCTAAATGATCATATGGAGAGGCAAAGTAAAGTGCAGGTTTAGCCACTGATGCCAGTCACATATCAGACATATTGGTTGATTTACTAAAAGCAAACAGGCTGTTCACTTTGTAAGGGAATTTTTCCTTAGCTTAGTGAATGAGGTGAAAATTCACTTTGTAAAGAACCCAATAACGCGCAAGTTTAAAAAAACGGCATCAGAGAGCAGTCATCAGAGCCTCATTCACTAAGCTAAGTGAAAATTCCACTGTAAAGTAATTGGCTTTTCAGTAAATCAACCCCAACAGAATTATTTAGTAAGGCAAGTAAGTACAATGCACAGTAACTGTGAGCAAAGTAAAGTAACCTATGGTAAGCAACATTCAGGTTTTACTGGCCTAACTTAAAGTAAAATTACATTTGAATTGCTCCCTACTTTATACTGTACTTGTTTACTATACCAACCTCAAATGTCAAAATGTTTCCACCAAGGAACTCCAATGCAGGTTTTACTTCTGTAACTACAATACCTTGTATGAATGGGCCCAATTGCTCTTAGTAAGGCTACTGTGACTAAAGTTACGCAAGAAGTTGCTAAGGCCTCATGGCTTGTAAGTACTCTACTGAACTAAGGTATGGGAGGCATTTGTCAGCCACATTCTCCGAGGGTTCTCAGACACCAGAGCCAGAGAAAACAGTTCACAATGAGCTAGACTATAAAAATATACATCTGGCCATGTTTTACTGTGGTTAAGTATTTTGAATGGGCCTCACAGGGGGCAGCATTGTTGGAAGAATATCTTATAGCAAAGGTAAATTGGTTTTCTCATAAAATTCACGCATCTTTCATCCTAGACTCACACATTTTTCTAAATGGATGCATGAAACATGAGTGGATTTGCGTGAAAATAATTATAAACAGTCCTCAGAGTAAGAACCACACATCCACCATGTGATTCTGTATCCAGCACATGTATATGTACGAAGCGTTGGACTGGGGCACAAATATTCACATAAGGAAGTGAGAGTCAGGGCCCACTTCATAGAAGTGCGCATAGTGCTCCACTGCAAATAGTGGGTGTGGATTACAGTGTGTAGGCATGGATATATTGATGTTTTTAGGGGCATCAGTTGATGGTGACAGGTGCCCATATAGTACATTGTATTTTGATCCTATAACACATCAGACCACAACAAAAGTTTATATCATGACTCTATAGCATATTATACACACATTTTTAAAAGTTAGTAAGCCTGAGATTATAGCAGGCTGAGGGGTGAAAGACAACAGAAGCGATGGTGAAACAGTGACACTGGTGCACCACAGCGAATTATGGGCTAACAGTGTTGTGGTTTGCAATTGACAGGACTGCAGGGGAATGAATAAAATAGTCCTCTCAACGGACAATGCTGACTTGACAATATAGCATTAGGCACCACAACACACCCGGAAGTGTGGAAATCCCTGCAGCGGATGTGGAGCAGAGAAGCAGTAACTTTTGAAGAGGCTGTCGGAAAGGTAATAGGAATACATGCTATTCTTTTACAGCCCAGGCTTCTTTCCAAGTGACCTTGTGGTGATTGGGTCACTTTAAAAGCAGAATCTAGAAATGAGCTGGGTCTGTGAGAAGGCAGAGTGTCCCTTTAAGCTCTCTGGCACATAGGGCTTACCTGTTCCAACAATAGTCCCACACTAGAACAATGGCTGCACTGTGAGGTTCCAAAAGTACTTGAAGTTTAAGAATTTTTTTCCCTAATAGACTCTTAAGTTTTATTCACACCTTGTTCAGGTGTGTTTTCAGAATCTATGAATTGCTATAGCAGGAATACCAAATATGCCATTTAAAATCGTCCACTCCTACTCACTCCCCCCCCCAACTTGATTCTCCTTTTCTCCTTTGTTTTGAAATACGTGTCACGTTGTACTATGTTCACAAACAAGGCCTCCATCCGGAGTAGTTGCCTACTTAACATTACATGTATTATTTGTATAATGTTTGAAACTAGTCCAATTGTGTATACTTGCTTTTGAGTGCTATCTCGAGACTATGTTTGTACTACTTGAATAATTTAATAAAAAATACATTCCAGTTATTGATCATGTGACAGCGGCCGCATTTGAAAGCGGCAGTCCACTAGCACTCCGCATGTAATATAATTAAATGTAGTTAGGAATAGGTAATTATTCCTAGATGCCTATACCATGCGGCCACTGTCACCCGATCATTAACTTGAATGGGTGACAGCAGCCACTTCTAAACTGTATATTTTGGATTCCAGCTGCAGAAATTCATAGGTCCTCAAAAAGGCTCCATAACATAAGGCATGAATCAAGCCTTAGTAACTGGCTACCAGTATGACAAGTTATGTGAACTTGAAGGGATGGCAGGTGAAAGGGGGTTTACTGGGTGGCATGGCAGAAGTTGGAGGTGGAGCAGATACCCTCCATGCTGTGGTTTGAGACTGCTAAAGCACTGTATCCTGCTGTAGGGAGGCATAGACTGGGTAGCACAGCTGTGTACTACGACGCAAACTGGGGAGGGAGAGATTAGGTGGCTCTGCTGGGCATCAACACACTGCCAGCCAAGGGGAGGCAGATACTGGCAGAGATGCCAGAAAATGTGAGATCCGTTCTGAAGAGGTGGGCAGGCCACTCTGGAAAGGTTGACAGTCCTCTCTGGGGCTGTGCAGAGGGGCAGGTTCTGTAACTGACAGCTTAAAGAGCTGTCAATTACAGCTTGTATGGCAGGCTGGCACAAGATGGGAGCCCACCAGAAGGCAGAACCACAAGAGGATCCTCCCATGGGCCAGTCCAAGCCTGCGTGTATGTAGCTTTGGGTAGAGTCAGAGTACCAAAACATCCTCTGTATCACACTGATAAAAATTATATACAAACAAATCTAAATATTACACAGTAACATAATGACTGAGTAACAGATTGTTAATTATTTGTTTGTAAAAAAAAGGTTATTTATAAAGATATTTAGAGTGAAACGTCTTTGGTATAATCTTGTGCTCTCACGTGAACCTTCTTGAAAATGCAGCTCTGCTTCTTTAACAGAAACAACGGCAGAGGCTTAACATTCACCATCTGTTCCTCCACCAATTACTGCTGCAGGAACCACACGGATCTAAGACATGCATATGCAGCAGACAGAAAAAAATACGAGGGACGCTTTGTAAAAAAAAAAGGAAGGAAAATGTGCTCTGCTTTGGATCATAAAGTTCTTTATCAAAAATGTAATTTCACAGATCTGTCATAAAGCTGGAGAAATATCGCTCAGCTACATTATGAACTCCCAGGTATTTGTCACATTTCATATGTGACCAATGCATTGTTGCAGGTAAAGTCACTTCTCTGGTTGCCCCTTCCTGCTATGCTGTCTTTCTGAAAGTTCTATCATGCGTTGAGATAGACAGCTTTCTCACTTAAAATCACAAAGGAAGAAAAATCAAATACAGGTTATACTGTCTGCTATTAGACCCAGCTGAGTTAATTGAGATATGGTTTACCTGCAAACTACATCTGCACATTAAATATCATTACAAATAAGCTCCTATTTATAAGAGAAGAAAAGATAATGAAAATAGGCAGCTACAATTTAACAGCAAGACATTTCCTTTGTAGGTGTTTTCCTTTCTTTTTTTTCTGTATTATTTCAACAATATTTAAAGTTGTATTGCAAAAAGCCAACTTGGAATACTGTAGGTATTGGGTAGGTATGCCCAGCAGAGCCACCTAATCTCTGCTTTTTAGTTTACTAATTTGTACTGAGATTGTAGTCCATCATAGGAGCGAGCTTGAATCGGTGGCTACTTTACAACACATACTAGGACACATTGGGGGTTCAGCGGCCATTGTGATATGCTGGGCTTATGGTGTGTCCCTGTGCTTTTAGTGAGGAATAGGCTACCTCCTGGTGAACCTGCACCCAATTCATCCTTTGCTATATATGCTCCAAGATGGAGGCTCTCATTTTAGAGTTAGGACCGCAGTACACAGAGGGACCTTGACGAGTCAGTGTGGCTTCCACATATTTGGCAAAAGTAGTTCTGCAAGTAAAACCTCTGTATTTAACCCTAATAGTTAGACAGGGTAAATGTTTTGCAGGCTAGCTGGTAACTGTGCTGAAAATGTTTTTGTTTATCAAAATAAAAATAGACATGCTCCATTTATGTTGACCTTACAGCTGGTACCGATGGGACTGTCCTTTAGAGGTATACGCTAATTAAAGATGACCATCTTCTGCATTTGATCCATGCTGTTTTAATTGGCTTCAGCAAACAAACAGGAAATATGCAAACAAGCAAAAATAAGGATCATTGCTCATTTTCCTATTCCTGCAAGCAGACAAAATAGTAATATAATGTGTACACTGCAATCCTCAATATTCTTGTTTTAACAAATGATTAAAAGGTGAGCCCATTCTTCCATAATCAAAACAGCCCACTCTAAAATTGCATGTCACATTTTAATACAGTGCGGTACAAAGTAATGGTCTTGTGTTCAATTTGCTTGCCGGCATACCTGTAAGTCAGCTCCAAAAGAGTCTATTATTTAATTAGCAATTTATACCCTGTCCACTCACAATGGCAGGCTACAACAGTAAAGGACATTTACAAGTTTAATGAGCAGCAGAAATGAGCCTTTGTTGTATCACATTGTGCAAATCTTTCACTTCATAAAGAGGTAAAATGACAATGGACAACATCTAATACATGTAGTTTTAGTGCTGATCTTTTTCTCCAGTGCTGCTAGCTCAGCACCATTACATCAATACGACGGCAGCAGCTCTGATAATAAGGCATTAAGTATGTCCACGACATATTCTAACTAAAACAAGACTCAAATCCTTCTTTAATTCCAAGTGGTCTAGCCGTAATACTAAGATTAAAATAAATCTGTAACACAAAGCAAGACCGTAGTGTTGTAAAGCACAGTAAAACTAAATAGATTTTGTTTTCTGAAATAAAGCTGATCTCAGGGCAAAAACAAAGTTTATTCCTCAATAGCCACAAAGAATATAAATCTATTTTGTGTGTACCAAATCTCCCTATAAGCCCAGATATTGTCATATGTAAGTAGTGACATCATCACTGTGCTGTTCATGGCCTGTGCAGAGAGCAGAGCAGAGGGGCAGAGAAAGCTCCACCCACTACAGGCTGCCTGTAGAAAACTATAGCAGGGGGTGGAGACATGACCAGTAACTGAACAAAAACATAAAGCAGTAGTGATTGGTCTTGATTAGAGGAAGCTCCGGCACAGAAGAAAAGATTTGTGCTGGATTATTGCAAAGATCTGGAAGAAATACACAAAGTACATCATGACTCAAGTAAGAATACACAAGCATTTTGTATTAAGACAACTTTTAAACCACCACTGCAGAGTAATCAACAGTGTAAAATCCATTATTGTGCTATCTGTTAAATATTTGGCCTCTTCAAGGAAGATTTTCACTCACCTCTCAATCATTTTTGATTTCTCACCATTTTCTGTCTTAGTGACAATGCTCACCAGGACAAACAGAGAGGAAGAATCTACCCAGTGGGTACACACACTGCAATATAAACTTGTCAGGGGTTCTAATCCGTTCACACTCCATCCACTTTAAGACATTTTATAATATACCTGGGTGTTTAAAGAACAGCATGCCTAAAGTCCAACTCCATAGCTGTCCCCGCAGATTCTGCAATACAGCTGAATGATACCCAACATCATTTAACCCACTTTCTGTGATCCCAGGGTGGCAAGGACCTGCCCCTGAGAACATGTCATCAGGTCACACTGAACTCACAGGAGAATGTTGCAGAGAGTGGTGGTACATCAATACATGGAATTACCTCTGCAGCATTTAAAACCCATTGTATCAGGATATTAAATCAGGGCTATCCATAAAGCGCGGATCCACATCTTTTACTATTTAAAACCCATACACCACTGGAGGAAGAAAAGAAGTAGGGGAATTGACAGGAATGGACTAAAGACCAAAAGGTATGTATGCACAGTAAAAATAAAAGGTACATGGGTGCTCCAAGAGGAGTGGGGCAGAAGGGGGTGGAGGGTGTTGAAGAATTAGAAACTCTGTCTGGTTTGTATTTCTAACTAAGACCCATTTGGGAGATTTCTCTTGGCTTTCTGTCATCTCTTCCTGTTGAAGAGAAACGTGTCATCTGTACAAGAAATGAAAAAAAACACCACAATAGGGCCAATCGAAGCAATTCAAGCACATTTTCTAGTAGTATCAGACAGAACACAAGGACCAGATAGACCTCCTCTATGGAAACACAGCCAGCATTTAAAAACAGACAAAACAATCTACCCAGCAGAGGCACAGACAACACTTAAAACTTGACAGAATTTCTAACCCTTCCCCACTCAACCAAAAAAAAAAAAACTCTATCTTTAGTTTTATAGAAATAAAGCTC
Source organism: Nanorana parkeri (assembly GCF_000935625.1). Taxonomy (NCBI): domain Eukaryota; kingdom Metazoa; phylum Chordata; class Amphibia; order Anura; family Dicroglossidae; genus Nanorana; species Nanorana parkeri. Next base: position 993,287 of record NW_017306793.1, on the reverse strand, counting down.
TCAATATTGAAGCCACAATCTGTGCAGAATGATCAATCACACGTTGCACTAGGTGTCTAAATTATCATTAATAAGCTGTGTGTTATGTGCAGATGGTGCCTATAAAGTAAAATGTTTTTTACCTTGGAGCATGTCGTCCCCTGCACAAAGCACCCAGCTCCTGGGCAATGAGGGAGACATGTGAACCGAGTTGTACAGCGCTCCAGCCGCATCACCCGCCCCTTTTCACTTCCATTAATAAAATGTCTTGTATTTTTTAAAGAAATTCTGTGATTGGAGGAAGAGAGATTATGGGGTCAATTCACTAAGCTGCCGTAGGCAGCCGAGTGAAAGACCGATGAATAAGAAAAAAAAAAAAAAAGCAGTGTTTCTCTCCTTGGCAGCCGGAAGCGGGAGACTCCCAGAGCGCCAGGCATTCAGCGCGGCTCAGCCGAGCCGAGGCATATGCGTTTGGCTCGACTGAACTGCTCGGCCAAGTTCGGGAGCTGTACGGGCTATATTGAATAGCCCGTACAGCAGCCCTTCAGTTCTACTGAACCGAAGGGGTCCTGGGGCCGAAGCTAGCCGAAGGATCGGCCGAAGCTACGGCTATATCTGTCGGCTGCTTCGTGAATAGACCCCTATGTCACATCCACATCTCCTCCTCTCCTCCTCGAATTACAGAATGTGATGGACAGTGACTGTTGCTTGGTGGTCTGGTCAAATCACACCTAAACTATTATGCTGTGCGCCCAGTGTGACATGATATTGTGGGTCCTTGACCCTGGGCTCACAGGAAGTGGTTTAAATGAGGCTGGGCATCATTCAACCCAAAAGAGAACCAGCGCTGAATGACTGGAGTTGTAAATCTGCAAAGTCCCAGTGCCTGACAGAAGCTGAGTATTGTAGGGAGAGCTA
>NW_017306793.1:973216-992085 GCF_000935625.1 Nanorana parkeri | reverse complement strand
AAAAAAAAAAATGTATCCCATGTATGTGTTTTATTTAAAAAAAAAAAAATAATAATAATAAGAAGAAGAAGAATCCTGACATTGGGCTTTAAACAATATTTTAGATATTTGAGGGAAAGTAAATGCATGTTCAGTGAATGCACTTTGAGTTGTTATTACAGTGTTATTACAGTGTTATCATTATAGTGTTTATCTTTTAGTAAAGCTTCACGAGCCATTCACATTTTTACATACTTGCAATGCCATATTTTTGTTATTGTATTAAAGAATTAAAGACAAAACAAAAACAGAATTAAAAGAATCGCCCATTAAAATATAAAAAAAAAACAAATCCAGCTATTGTTGCAACTATACCTTCAGTGTAGAGATTCTACTGTATCTAACGATGTATTAATGGATACAAAGTTGTATTCATTTGGGTCTTTTAAATCTTCCTAGAGTTCAGCTTTAACAATAGAAACCAGGAGATCAGTGATTTAGGCAGGATAGGTTAGCCACAACAATGTCATTGCATAAGTGTTTAACGTTGGGATAAGTGATCAGCATATGTAGTCTGTAGTTTTCAATGAATTGGCACATGTATTGACTTGTATTGTGGGAAGAAACAGTAAAGCACATAGTGTTGAAAAGCTGAAATCAAAAGCTGCTTATATGATGTACATGTCTGTCCCTATGTACAAAAATACAGTATATTACCACATGTGCATACGTAAAGTTCTTATGGCATTTACATGCCCTTATATACATACATATATATATAGATACATACATACATACAGTATATATATCTAAAACAATTCTGAAAATACTAAACAGTTTCCTTAAAGAACAACTATGAGGTGAGTGATTTTCACTCAACTTCATAGTTCATGCCGACCTGTGACAATGAAACTGTCAAATGCCGGCTCAATAGATCGGGAAGTGAGCGAATACATACCGGTGCTCGCTCACTTCTCGATCCTGTCACTGCAGAGAGCTGTGATTGTCACTCATGGCTCCCTGCAGGGATTCCCCCCTCTCCTATCCTCCAGCGCTGAGTGGAGAAACGGACAGAGGAGGGGGTGGGTACAGCTGGCTCTGCCTCTAGATAGGCAGAGCCAGCTGTCAATCACGCAGCTGCGTGGATCTCGACAGTAATGTCGGGATCCGTCCGGCTGCGGGGGTCTCAGTATACCGCGTGCTTTAGCTCGCGTTATACTGAGCTTTGGGTCTCGGGAGGATGCTAGTTTATATCCTCCCGTGATCCTGAGGAGAACTATGGGGAAAAACACTGACCCCATAGTTCTCCTTTAAACATGGTAAATAGGAGGATTTATTTAACATTTTTACAATCCTGTTTTACCTTTCCACTTATCAAGATCATCTGAATGAACTAATCTTACTGATTTTATTATTCATACTAGGTAGGTTAGTATATCATAGATCGCTCAATGAGCAATGGCCACGATTCCCCAAGTTTAATATGTTTCACATGGAAACAAATGAGGTCAGCTGCCTACCTGAATATAGTGAATGACCAGTTTTTTCCATCAATTATTTTTTCTTCCCTGGTGGCACAGAATATTCCAAGATGACAATGCCAGGATTCATCGGGTTCAAATTGTAAAAGAGTGGTTCAGGGAGCCCGAGACATCATTTTCACACATGGATTGCCCACCAAAGAGTCCAGACCTTAACTTTATTGAGGATCTTTGGGATGTGCTGGAGAAAACTTTATGAAGTTTTCCGACTCTCCCATCATCACTACAAGATCTTGGTGAAAAATGAATGCAATTCTGGATGGAAATAAATGTTGTGACATTACATAAGCTTATCGAAACAATGCCACAGCAAATCAAAGCTAAAGGTAGTCCAATTGAATAATAGAGTACAGGCAGTCCCCGGGTTACGAACAAGATAGGGTCTGTAGGTTTGTTCTTAAGTTGAATTTGTATGTAAGTTGGAACAGGTAAATTTTTTAAGTGTAACTCCAGCGAAAATTGTGTTCTTTTAGTTTTGGATAGCATAGAGAAGGGTTTACACCCTGTAAAGTTTGTGTTGTTGTGTGCGCCCCTGTTCAGAAGATGTCACCTCATTTTCTGTCCCTGTGACAAATGAATTTAGAAAAGTTTGGGTTGTCGTGGAAACAAGGATTGGTGATAAAGCTTCAGTGGAGACACCTTTTTCACATGATAACTCTTACAGGAGTGAATTTCCATTCCTAGGGGTAGATTTACTCTCACTTCCTGTTGTCTCAAGGACAGGAAGTGAGATTAAATCTTTCTAATGAGGATACCGACAGCATTAGAAACCTCACAGTGACCCGGAAGAAGAGGCGGGCACCTCTCGTCTACATGTCTAACAAGAGCCAACTTCCTGTAATGTACATACAGTGCTACAAACCAAACCCAAAAAGGCGGGCACCCCTCGTCAGCACGAGCACGGCAGCATTACAACTACCCCTGATGTACAGTAATAGCCTGCGTTTGTAAGTAGGAGTCGTATGTAAGTCGGATGTATGTAACTCAGGGACTGTCTGTATATGACTTTTTTTGGGGCCAGGCAGTGTACTGTACATTATATGTCTCTTCTCTTCATGACTGATTCGCAACTGAAAAACGTTCAATAATTTTTTGCGTATACATGTGTTAAAGTAGATGTAAACCCAATCACTAAAAATCTGATAATCTCTTTAACATGCTTGTGTCGTTTCAAAAGTATTTTCCAATATTTATCAGTCTATAGCATTTATTGAAATAACACCAGGTGACCCTGCCATTTTCTTGTTAAGGTACTTCCTGTAACAGGGTGACAATGTATCCTCCCTGTATCACAGCTGAGCTCCAGCATTGTCATCCTGCGATACGGGTCTCTGATGGAGGACAAACTGTGTTTGTGTAAATACATTATACAGGTGTTATCCAATGTTGTTTCCATTAGGAAACCCACCCAGAGAAATCACTGGGATGCCTTAATGTAGAAAAGCTGCAGGAGATCAGCACCACTGAGAATATCAATTCCTTACGATACACAGTGCCTTAGCAAACTAAATATCATTTAGGTAGGGTTTAGATCTACTCTAAAATGCATGTGTTTATATTATCAGCCGACATTGATTAGATCTGTTGCAATGCCAAATTCAGACTCTGCCTGTATATTTTAAGATTCAGTAGTCTTTAAAAGTACATTTTATTTCTTTTATGTCTAATTTATTCATCAAAATTCAGCCATTTAATACAAATCTGCAATTGAGTATATCAATGAGAAACAGTGCTAAGAGGTTAAGTGATTGGAAACTCCTCTTCTGCACCAATAGCTGCTTTGTATTTCAGAAGTAAACATTAACAAAGTACGTTTCCAGCCTGGTCTACTAGGAAACATATCTCGTATTTTCGATATCACCCACAGAGTTTCCACAGATTTTAGTCGCTATTTGTTGGAAGAATGTGATTTTAGTTGTTTCAGACAGCAATCAGGCAGCTACTAAGACATAAGAGTGTTTTATTTATTAAAGGAGTGAAGAATGTTCACTTAGCAAAATGCAGCTGTGTTCACTTCAATATCTTCTAAATCCTTGAAGGAACATTTACTTTTGAAAGCGTACATTTTCTGCTCAATAAATACTACAAAAGGTGAGCTCAGGGCACAGCTCAGGTGCTCAATGGACTACTGGCATAGCTGGAAAGGTTCAGATCACAGACAATTGTTTACAGCTATTAAAACCCTTGCAGTTTGTGTATTTGTATAACTGCCAGAAAAAAAGATGTGGGCTATCAGATCATTTCCTTATACCCAAATTCTGTCATGTAAAATGTAGTTTTGATGGCTTCTTTACAATCTGCCACCCACTATAACAAATGTTTGCCACCATATATTGATGCATACTAAGCTGCTACAGTGAAGTCTCTCAAAAGTTTTTAAGGTTTTAAATGTCCGTTCTGTGTGATTTAAATGTTTATACTTTTTTCTATTCAATTAAAATATGGTTGATAAATATTTGCATGTTAATATATCATTAATTTAATCAGCTCCTATTGGGATTTCCTTGTTGCTAAAGGGAACCAATTTTCTAATATAAGGTTTATGGAAACCCTGGAGCTGTTAATACTCTATTTAACACTATGAGCAACCCCCTTCCCTAGTATATAGAATATATAATAATATATTTACTTTTCTTTTCAGCAGATCAAAACAAACAAGCTGTAAATAATCTGTTTTTAAATGTAATTTACAGACAATTATTTTATTAATCAAATTGCCTATCATGAAATAACCCTGGTAAATAGATAACTTACTTTTGCAGTGGGGCTACCCTCACAATGCAAGGGTTAAGTGCTCATTTTGTCTAGGGGGCTTAAATTAGGGATGCACCGAAATTTCGGCCGCTGAAACATCTTAGCCAAAAATTGCACTTCAGGCAAATTGTTGAAAGTGCCATGATGGCCGAAAATGCGACCAAAAATTCAGTGTATCCCTAGCTTCTCTCCTCCCCTCTGGGCGCTGATCTGTGTGCCTTTTGATGCAGCGCCAGCACCCAGCAGGAAGGAGAGAAGCTTACAGGAGGCCAAGTGGTGGGGGGCAGTGACAGCTGTAATCTGACACAGGAGGCGGATTCAGCCGACAGCCGATTCAGGATGGAGAGCGGTATACAAACACTCAACGATCAGCTGATTGTTAAATGTTTGTAAATAACTGGACATAGTATGAGTTACTATGTCCAGTTATGAATGAATGGGAAGTGATCTACATCACTTCCTATTCATTCATGATTGTGTGTGGACATAGTAAATACACTATATCTGGAATGTATGAATGGGCAGGAACACTCAGTATAGAGGATTCCTGTTCATTCAAAACAGGGGCTGCAGAAAAAGAGATTGAGGACTCTGTGTCCTCAATCTCTTTTCCTGTTTTAAAGGGGAAATATCAGGGGTCCGTTTGGACCCCTGATGTTTCCCTAGAGCCCCTGGCAGTAAAGTAAAAAAAAAAGAAATGAAAATAAAATGAGAAAAAAATACTTACATTTTTATTTAAAGATTTGAAAAACAAGTAATTTTCAGGTTCGGTCTGACAAATTTTTTATTTTTGCTTTTGGTCTCAAAATTCAATTTCCATACCTAGCTCAAATAAAGCAGTTTTACTCACCTGATCCTTGGTCAGCCCTCTCTGCTCCGGCTATGTAATGTCTCTCGCTGTCTTCCCGTTTATTACAGGTCAATGGACCTGCATAAGATGTGATGACATTAGCAATCCTTAGCCCAGGGGACAAGAGGCTGCGGGGACCGGTCTAGCAGCCCGAAGTGAGCCTGCAGGACCAAGGATCAGGAAAGTGAATCTGTTTTCTAGGCAAAATGAGCACTTAAGCACCCTACTGCAAGGGTAAGCGTTTGATTTTCCTAGAGTTCTTCTTTAAAGATGCCCACAATCAAGAGACCATGTTTATGCACTGTACAGCACCGGTGTTAATGTGAAGCTGTTTTCCATTTTAAATATATAATATAAATGTTCTACGTACAAAAAAAGCATACAATATCTACATAGGCATGCAGACATAATCATATTATTCTAGGCACACAAAGGTTGCTGTAAACATAAATGTAGTACACATAGATGTTTGTCCATATTATGACATTTTAGTAAATAAGATGTGCCAGTCAATGATGGTATAATTTTTTTTTTATAGATGAAGGTTATCCTGACAAAGATATTAAATCATAAAATGATATAAACATAGGCATTTGTGTTGTTTGCAGGAAAGTATAAAGGGCAAACAGTGAGGGTGAAAATAGAAATACCTGTCGTTTATTATTTAAAGGATCATTAAAAATGCATAATCCTCGTCTTTATGACAAAAGGAAGCAGCAGTGCTGAGCTGCGCAAAGGCAAACAGTACAATAGAGGTGAGAAAGAGATAGACAGATAGGTGGAAAGATAGGCGTTCTCTTAAGGCTGTCCACACAGATAGCTATTTCCATAGAAAACTACAAGATTTGACAATCTGCTGACGCAGTTGTTGCAACTTTCTTTGGCACATGTTAAAGAACTGCAACAGGTTCCGATCGAAATGGCACCCTAGGTATCTCTTAGAATGAACTCTTGTTTAATCATGCTGCGCCCTACACACTAAGCAACTATCTCTAGCAATGTTCATTTCTTGAATCACTTGCAAGTATTTGTTCTTATCTACTAAGGCCTCATTCACACACAACGCCAGAGCAAAATTGTATGCATATTTGTAAATGCGTATATGTGCATATGTATGCACGTACTTGCGTATATGTGTGAATTGTATGCAATCCCACAATGCATCATTTTTAATAGAAACTGTAATGTACTGTACGCGTGTATACGCACGCAGATACGCGTATATGTGCGCACGCGCGTAAAATATGCAGAAATTCCGAGCCCGGACGCATCTCGGTTCCATTTTGTTTTTGCACATCTTTACGCAGCGCAAAAATACGGCTCCATACGCAGCTATGTGTATGGAGCCATTTATTTGCATATGCTGCATTTGGGGGAAAATAGGCCACTGTGAATGAGGCCTAAAGCAGACAGAAGAGTATAAAATAGTATAGCACAGTCGTGAACCTGGCTATAGTACATAGTAAGCTTGTATATTTCTATGGCATTCTTGACTTGGAAAGCATCATGCTCTCTAAAGTTTTTCTGGAATTGACCTGATAGTGTGTGGCCAACCTTAAGATGGCCAATTATGATAATATTGTGCAAGATTTTAAAGTGTGGTCGTCTTATGGTGGCCATTTAATACGGCTGCTAAGAACAATGTGTGCATCTCAGTAAATGAAAAACTCTGTTGTTCTCTGCAGGCATGTGCACATCTGCTTGTTACAAAAAGCATTTGGTTGCTATGTGTCCATATTAGTCACAATAAACAATAAAACAAGTAATGTTTCCAACTCATCCAGAAAAAAACAAAGCCTGCAACAATAAACATTTATGTGGGCAATGAAATAACATTTCTTTTTCTGTTTACTAGACAGGGAAAAAGCCACGGTCACATAAACTTTAGTCACTGCGAAAAAGGGTATAATCAAAAATACAAACAAAGCAGTATACTGTAAAATACACTCTTTATAGATGAAGTTGGATGGTGGTAATAGGAATGATTATCCTAATGCACAAGAAAATTACCATGTGAGCACAAATTGTATAAAAAAGGAAGTCTAAAAACTGTGTGGCTAAATGCAGAAATGTATATTTTCTGTTGGGACGTGGGTCTGCCATATCTGATGCCAGCGTAGATATTGCTATCTGGGGCCTAACTGCAGAGTAATTACCTTGAGCAGCAGGATTGAAAAAAGGGGTTCAGTAGAAACTTAGGTGCCCTGCAAATGTAGAGTGAGTCTATGGGGCTGGAACTCCTGATCCTGGGAGTATGTAACTCTGTCAGGTTGCTGTGAGTTACAACACAAACAAAACCATTATGCTACTCAAGGATCTTTGTATTATGTATAGAGAGACACAAAAAAAGGATGATATTTATTTGTGTGGTTGTTTATGCACCCACCTTAAAAATGTAATCTTGTTGTGCAATTTGCAACTACAGTGGTACCTCAGTTCACGAACTTAATTTGCTCCTTGATTCTGGTCTCGAACCGAGTTAGTCGCGAACCGAATCAAACTGTGAGCAGAGCGCGATCTTGACTAGAGGAAGATGAATAAATGTCACCAGCACACCATTTTGGGTTTTTCCGGTAAGGAGTGCGACAAGGTATCTTTTTGCTTGACTAGAGAAAGCCACAACCATGTGTCAGAGCAGGGAAGATGGCTGTGGTTGTGTTCGTCACCCGATGCAGAGTTCGCAAACGGAAGTAAAATTTTGCCGAACTTCCTGTTTGCGAACCGAATTGTTTGCGAACAGAAGCGTTCGTGAACAGAGGTACCACTGTATGTTTCTGTATCTCAGTACCTTGCTAAGAGTTCTTGCATGTACAGTAAACTCCCCATTATCCAGCATCCACTGGGATTGGTAGATTCTGGATAAACTTCGTTTCTGGTTGCTTGAGAGTTACTATTAAAAAAAGGTCTAACTAATGCCATACCTCATACTATACCATAACATAAACTCTGTATTGACTTCATATTAATATTGAAACACAGAAGTGAGTACACCCCTCACATTATTGTAAATATTTTTTTATATCATTTCATGTGACCACACCGAAGAAATCACACTTTGCTACCATGTAAAGTAGTGAGTGTACAGCTTGTATATCAGTGTACATTTGCTGTCCCCTCAAAATAACTCAACACACAGCCATCAATGTCTAAACCGCTGGCAACAAAAGTGAGTACTCCCCTAAGTGAAAATGTCCAAATTGGGCCCAATTAGCCATTTTCCCTCCCCGGTGTCATGTGACTCGTTAGTGTTACAAGGTCTCAGGTGTGAATGGGGAGCAGGTGTGTTAAATTTGGTGTTATCGCTCTCACTCTCTCATACTGGTCAATGGAAGTTCAACATGGCACCTCATGGCAAAGAACTCTCTGGGGATCTGAAAAAAAGAATTGTTGCTCTACATAAAGATGACCTAGGCTATAAGAAGATTGCCAAGACCCTGAAACTGAGCTGCAGCACGGTGGCCAAGAACATACAGCGGTTTAACAGGACAAGTTCCACCCAGAACAGGCCTCGCCATGGTCGACTAAAGAGGTTGAGTGCACGTGCTCAGCATCATATCCAGAGGTTGTCTTTGGGAAATATATTCCAACATGATAACGACCCCAAGCACACCTCCAAGACGACCACTGCCTTGCTAAAGAAGCTGAGGGTAAAGGTGATGGACTGGCCAAGCATGTCTCCAGACCTAAACCCTATTGAGCATCTCTGGGGCATTCTCAAATGGAAGGTGGAGGAGCGCAAGGTCTCTAACATCCACCAGCTCCGTGATGTTGTCATGGAGAAGAGAAAGAGGACTCCAGTGGCAACCTGTGAAGCTCTGGTGAAGTCCATGCACAGGAGGGTTAAGCAGTGCTGGAAAATAATGGTGGCCACACAAAATATTGACACTTTGGGCCCAATTTGGACATTTTCACTTAGGGGTGTACTCACTTTTGTTGGCCGCGGTTTAGACATTAATGGCTGTGTGTTGAGTTATTTTGAGGGGACAGCAAATGTACACTGATATACAAGCTGTGCACTCACTACTTTACATTGTAGCAAAGTGTCATTTCTTCTGTGTCGTCAAATGATATAATAAAATATTTACAAAAATGTGAGGGGTGTACTCACTTCTGTGAGATACTCTATATATATTTATATATACAGTACTGGGCTTTTGGCCCTTTTTGGATTCTCTGGATTGATTCCTTCCACAACTCCATAATATATACCAATAGAATAACTGGATTCTGACTAAACTAAACTTAAGTATGGGTCTGCATTACTGTGGAAAGGACATGAAATTGTGTGATCTGTCAAAATGAGTGAATGATCTGTACAATCTGTAAAATGATGGGAAAATAGCCAGTGCTATGATGAATGAATAATAAAAAAAAAAAAAAAACTTTGACAAATTGAAATATGCAAATTTCTCCAATTCAGCAAGGCATGCATATACATATGAAGATATAAAGTATTACTTTGTACAATTGTAGTGCTGTGACTGTAGTGCATCTGACATGAGTAACCATGTTATACAATATGTTTCTGTAAACAAAATCATGTACCTGGAATAAAAGTGTGTGCACATTTCAAAAGCTGTTACCATGCTGAATATTATTTTCCATGTTTTAACAGTTGTCAGCAGCACATATGAAATGAAAAGTGTTTGAATGATCAAAATTCTTAAAATATACACCATAATTTACATCTGCCAGAAACTCACTAACTACGCCCTGTGTATTAAATGTTACTGGACTGCCACTTTTTCCTGGGGCAAGAGGTTATCAGCATGATGTAAAGTTAATTATGTCCTTGGCATCCACATTCTATTTATAGTTAACAGATTGTTAATAAAAGCACATACCTATAGCAATTTTCAAACCTCGATTACTGAAATGCTACCATAGCATGAAAGAAGCAAACCTTAACCTCTTTAAAATAATTTACTGCAAGCCAAACAAATGAATACAGTACGCAATGTTAGAAGTAAGAGCAGCATTACTGTTATTATAATCATGGCTTTGGAACCACATCCTTAAATAAACATATTTCTGGCATCATTAAGGCACATGTCTAACATAGCCAGCAGCTCCTTAGGACTAGTGACCTGTTTAAGTTGTGACGAAAGCTGGAATTACAAAGCCCACTAAGTAAACAGAAAAGTATCAGTTAACAACAACGCGCTTGCTTCTGCAGCTTCGTTTCACGCCGAGGCACAATTCAGTATTTCCTTCATCATAACTGAAGCCCTGATTTTTCTATAATGTAAGACTTCCAGTATCTACTGTCTGTGTCCATGCACATGAAAAAATATGATTAATCTGTTCTCCCAGTGCATCCATAAGGTCAAGGAGCCCACTCCCCCCTGGAAGCAACGAAACGGCAGCAAGTCTCCTTCCACACATGTAAGCACAGATATGTAAGTAGAGAGCACCTGTGCCCAGACAGTAGCCCCAGGAGGTGAGCTGATCACGCAGGGGCTGAGAACAAAACCTCCTTTCCTCCATTCATCAATGAACAAACCTACGTCGTCACCCTGCCCCGAACAGCTCAGGTTAGCCCAATGGTCTCAGCTTACAAAAAAAAGTATTCTGCTAGCCGTTGCATATCAATGCATGGGACTAAGAATCCCTATTTTAATACAGAGTTAAGCAGGGCTTAAGTGTATCCTAGTAAGCAGAAGGTGATCACTCAGCCCAGCTTTCTGGGCTTCAATTCACAAAGCTATAAGAATAAGGATCCTTATTTTACAAAAAAAGTGACAATTATATTAAGCAGAATCCAATGAGCTTTAAAGATTACAGTCCCATGGCTAAAATTCAGATCCTTATCCTTGTGCTGTTGCTGAGCCCTATGTTTTCTTAGCAGCCTTTTGTGTCCAAACTGCAGCAGGAGCTTTGGGTACACAATAGAGGTTGCAGCATGCCTTACACATGAAAGCATTGTGTAAACACAGATCTCCTCCCCATGTCAGTGCATTGGAAGGACCATTAGAGTGTGCTGGCTTACCTTCAGGCAGGCTCCTGGCTCTCTCTGTGCTGCACCCTGAAGATGCTCAGCTCAGCAGTGTTATTGTCACAGCTTCCTGGGCTCTTTTCAAGCTGTGCGTATCTCTTGTGCTGCTATAGGGGATGGGGGCTGTCAGGTGCAGGGCACTGCTCCTCAAGCTGCCAGTACATAAGAGTCTATGTGCATCTGTCAGGTTCGCTCTCCTCCAAAGCTCTAGAAAAGCCCTTGTCGCTGCTGAAGTGCTGGACAGCTCACTGCCATAGACACGCTGGAGCAGAACTGAACGGCACCCAAGCGTTTCCTGCCGCTCACAGCGCCACCTAGAGCCGAGGAGTGCGCACGCAACGACATCCGGCGTTGTACTAATCTCATCTCATGTGTCCCTTGGTGAGTGAATTATCCCTTCTCTGCCTGCTCTACGTCTGCCAATTAGACGTGTAACAGCGGATCTGCCAGTGCAGGGAGGATCCATTCAGGCGAATGCAGATTAAATGAATGTGAACATGCACATGGAATAAATAGTTTTTTATTTATATCTGCAATAACTGCTTGAAAGTTTAGTGACATTAAATGCAAGCAAACTGCTAAAACAAAAGAAAAATGTTGCCCCAAGCCCTTCCTCCCCTTTTAAGGAGGTGTTTGCCATAATGTGCTAATATGCATACTACACTGCTCAAAAAAATTAAAGGAACACTTTGAAAAACATTAGATCTCAATGGGGAAAAATATCATGCTGGATATCTAATGTATACTGGACTGGGTAATGTGTTGGGAACAAAAGGATGCCACATCAACCTACAGAGGGCTGAATTCAAAGACACCCCAATAATCAAAGTGAACAAATGATGCAGCAGGCTAGTCCATTGTGCTGAGATTTCATTGCAGCAACTCAAAATGGTACTCAGTAATTTGTATGGCCCCCACGTGCTTGTATGGATGCTTGACAATGTCGGGGCATGCTCCTAATAAGACGACGGATGGTGTCCTAGGGTATCTCCTCCCAGATCTGGACCAGGGCATCACCGAGCTCCTGAACAGACTGAGGTGCAACCTGGCAGCGTCGGATGGACCGAGACATAATGTCCCAGAGGTGTTCTATTGGATTCAGGTCAGGTGAGCGTGGGAGCCATCCAATGGTATCAATTCCTTCATCCTCAAGGAACTGGCTGCATACTCTCGCCACATGAGGCCGGGCATTGTCGTGCACCAGGAGGAACCCAGAACCCACTGCACCAGCACAGGGTCTGACAATGGGTCCAAGGATTTAATCCCGATACCTAATGGCAGTCAGGGTGCCATTGTCTAGCCTGTAGAGGTCTGTGCGTCCCTCCATGGATATGCCTTACTCAGACTATCACTGATCGACCACCAAACCGATCATGCTGAACTATGTTACAGGCAGTATAACGTTCTCCACAGCTTCTTCAGACCCTTTCACGTCTGTGTCCTGTGCTCAGGGTGAACCTGCTCTCATCTGTGAAAAGCACTGGGCGCCAGTGGCGGACCTGCCAATTCTGGTGTTCAATGGCAAATGCCAATCGACCTCCACGGTGCCGGGCAGTGAGCACAGGACCCAGTAGAGCAGGGCTCAAAATTTCAAGTCCTGAGCTACTAGCCAGGCCTTAAGAGTCACTAGCCACCAGTTGCCCCACCTAACCCTTACCCTGCCCCGGCCTTAACCCCGCTTCTACTGTAAGGTCGTTCGACTTTTTTCTTCCAAGCACGCTGGAAAACCTGCCGAAAATCGTACAATTTTTGGCGGGTAGGTGGCGTGGTCGGAAGACGAATGCCGCACGGGCCGGTGTGCGCAAACGCACACTGCCCACTCAGCACTGCAATCATCGGAAGCCCTCCCCTCAGCGGGGAGGACCTGCGATGATCGCAAGTATGATCTGCCTGTCCAAGATGGGCAGATCGTACATGATTTTAATGACCTTACAACCATAGCATAACGAAAGTCGTGCGATGTTTGTAAGGTGTATGGGCAGCTTAAAGCACAATAATATGGTTCTCCTACCTGTTGGTTCCAGCTACCAGTCCCCTTTGATCAGCAACAGCACACCGACACTCACGGACAGAACGGCTCGAGTCTTAAGGTCTTTTTAGGGTATTTATTGGCAACATCAAGAGGAGAGAGAGGGTTTAGGATGTGTAGGATGCCATAGGAAATACTTCAGAGGACAGCTTTCTCCCTTAGCAACTGCTAATGCTGAAATCACTGTGATCTGGTCCCAGGGACCAATAGTAGTAGTAGTACTGTGAACAGATACCTGGAATAGGGTGTGGGATCTCCCTTGTGGGTCCCAGACGGACGCTCGCACCAGCTCCTCTGCGGTATCCCTCAACAAGCGGACTCCTCCCCGACCCAGCTTCCATCAGGTATTTTCCTTAGCAACAGGATCTGGAATCTCTGTGCCCTCAGCATCTGCAACTGCCAAGGAGCACTCCAGTTTAGTGGTAGTATCTTCTTAGAACAAGGCACCCATCACCTGCCCCGTGCATGGGCCCAGCAAAGTATCAGTGTATCCTATGCCTCCAGGCCCCTCAGCACCTGCCATGTGCTGAGGCCCAGGCCAGTTTCCTGCATCTCCACAGACCTCCTAGGGCGAGGCCCCTAGGGGGAAGAGAGCTCTCCACAGTGTCCCTAGATCTTTTATTACCTGCCCTCAACCATGCCTCTGAGTCATCCTACTCAGGGATGACTCAGGCCAGTTTCCTGCATCTCCACAGACCTCCTAGGGCGAGGCCCCTAGGGGGAAGAGAGCTCTCCACAGTGTCCCCAGACCTTTTATTACCTGCCCTCAACCATGCCTCTGAGTCATCCTACTCAGGGATTGGCTAGGGTCAGATGCATAGTCATAACCTGAGGGTGGATCCTCCCTCACTGTAGGCCAAGGCTCCCTTTTCCTCAGCAACAGGAGGAGCAATCGATCCAGCAGATTCAGGGACACCTATAGAATGCAGAGCTCTGTATAATCAGTATCCAGACTGGTTACAGTCCAGGTATCTCTAAATTGAATAGCGACATTCTAGAGGGCGCTACAGGCCAGAGCTCAGAACTGTCAGAGCTCCGGCCGAAGGAAGCCAGAGCTGACAGGAGCTGCTCTGCGGTCTGCATCGGACACAGATGCAGACCGTGGAGCTTCTCCCGCAAGACAGGTGCGCGGTCTGCGACCATGTGCCTGACGTGTCAGCTGGCTGTGGGCCACATAGTAACGGCTCGCGGGCCGGAGTTGGCCACTTTCCACAGGCCCAAAATCGCCCTCATCCTATTTTTTACTCGCAAAATGCGAGCAGGTGAGTGGAAATTTTGAGCCCTCAGGCCAACCTCATGAAGTCTGTTTCTGATTGTTTGGTCAGAAACATTCACACCAGTGGCCTGCTAGGGGTCATTTTGTAGGGCTCTGGCAGTGCTCATCCTGTTCCTCCTTGCACAAAGGAGCAGATACCGGTCCTGCTGATGGGTTAAGGACCTTCCACGGCCCTGTCCAGATCTCCTAGAGTGCCTGTGAAGTGCCACAACTGCCTGTGTCCTGGAATCTTCTCCATGCTCTTGAGACTGTGCTGGGAGACACAACAAACCTTCTGGCAATGGCACTTATTAATGTGCCATCCTGGAGGAGTTGGCATGCCTGTGCGACCTCTATAGGGTCCAGGTATCGCCTCATGCTACCAGTAGTGACACTGACTCTAGCCAAATACAAAACTAGTGAGAAACAGTCAGAAAAGATGAGTAGGGAAAAAATTGTCAGTGGCCTCCACCTGTAAAATCATTCCTGTTTTGGAGGTCGTCTCATTGTTGCCCATCTAGTGCACCTGTTGTTAATTTCATTAAAGGAGAACTATGGGGTTAAGGCTTTTCCCCATAGTTCTCCTTGGGGTAAAGGGAGGACACAAACTAGCGTCCTCCCGTCACTCTAGGCTCAGTATACCGCGAACTGAGACGCCGCAGTATACCGCGAGCTACTGCTCGCAGTATACTAAGATTCCGCAGCTGAAGCGGATCCCGACAATTATGTCTGGATCCACCCAGCTGCGTGACTGACAGCTGGCTCTGCCTATCTACAGGCAGAGCCAGCTGTACCCGCCCCCGTCCGTCCCGCCAGTCAGAGCTATCGGAGCGGGGAGGGGGGAATCCAGCCCCTCCCCTGTCACGGCAGAGAGCCGTGACAGGATCGAGAGGTGAGCGAACGCCGATCTACTGAGCCAACCTGTGACAGTCTCATTGTCACAAGTCAGCTAGAACTATGAGGTGAGTGAAAACCACTCACCTCATAGTTCTCCTTTAATACCAAAGCAGCTGAAAC
Source organism: Nanorana parkeri (assembly GCF_000935625.1). NCBI lineage: Eukaryota > Metazoa > Chordata > Amphibia > Anura > Dicroglossidae > Nanorana > Nanorana parkeri. The sequence goes on along the minus strand of NW_017306793.1, from coordinate 976,665 downwards.
TGATTAACAACCCCCTCTGCTACTTAACTCACCTGATCAATATCCCAGGAGTTTCATTGACTTTATGCTATACTCTGATTAAAAAGGGTTCCTTTATTTTTTTGAGCAGCAGCTGGATGTAAACAGCAGGAAGGCGCCTCATACCGGCCGATTCCCTGTTATTGTTTTGTTTTTTATTCTGACAATGGCCGCTGTCAGAATTCAAAGAACAAAAAACATCAGATAGCAGGAGAAGCATTGGCTCCTCTGCTATCTGCCAATTCCCCTGCTGTTTTTTTTTATTTCTATTGACAACAGCCGCCGGCTGCCATCAGAGTAAAGCAAAAAAAAAAAAAAAACAATAGCATGAATGAGGAGTTAGACTGCTATTGAAAATTGCAATAGCCAATAGCAGGCTGGCTATTGCACCTGCCCACTGCTGCTGTCAATCAGCAAAGGAGGACCTGAAGGAGAACTTCAGGTCTACCTCTACTTATTGACAGCCGTAGTGGATAGTCGGTCGACCCCGTATACAGAGTCAGCTTTTTTTTTTAAATTGACTTTAAAGAGGAACTTGACCCTCTATGCCAGGAGTGGGCAGTCCTCCAGCTGTGCTTTAACTACAAATCCCATCATGCCTCTGGGAGTCATGCCTGTAAGTGTCAGTCTTGCAATGCCTCAAGTGACTTGTAGTTCTACAACAGCTGGAGGGCTGGAATTGCCCACCCTTGCTCTATACCCTATTTACCCGGTTTGCAGCTTTAACTTCAGAAAACATACTTATCTGGCCAGCAAATCCAGCATTGTCCTCCTACAATCCACTGCTTCTCTGCCACAGCCTGGGTTCTGCACTGCCATCTTCCTCGATGACATCATCACGACCCTGCTGTCTCTTTTGCCCCCCTCAAGTGATGCCCTTCCAGGTCTGCCCTCTGGCCGCTCTGCAGACTCCTGGTATATGTAACAGGGATATCCCAGAAGGCTGCAGAAGCAGGAACACATCATTCTCACTAGGCAAGAATGGAGGCAGGGGGTCATGCCACAAGCTAAAATAAAATGTAAAAAAATTTAAGCAAACAAAGGATATTTTGGCTTTTTAAACTTGTAGAGGGGGAGGGTTGCAGGGAGGAAAAAGAGTGGGGGTCCGCATTAAAATATTGCATACTGCAAATGCAAAAACGTTTAGTTTGTTTTGAATAGAGCAGGGAAGGCTTGAAGTTGAACACTTGACTGATGTAAAACCTAATCTTGCAGTGTTGAGTTGGATTGGCCCGGGTCAAGCGCCTGTACTGCATGGACTAAATGCATGTGATCTCTAGGGCAATTGAATAACTACAAATGGTTACTTTACTCTTTGCTTCCTAAGCAGTTGGCATGCTTCTCCACTCTTCTAAATTCACAGAATATAGGTGAGCCCTCATGTCTTAATGTACAATGCAGGAGCAGCAGTGATGACTAGGGATGCATTGATACCAATAGTATACTCGTACCAAATGCTCCGATACCTTCCCTGATACTGGAACTTCCGATCAGGGGGAGATTTCCTCTGACCGGCAGTGCCGAGAGGGTACATGGAGCCAGCTTCCTGGCCATTAAGGAAGCTGGACAGCGAGTCGTTACCTGCCGCACAGCTTCCTGATTGGCCAGTAAGCTGGCTCCATGCTGTTTGGCCAGCTCGATGCCGATTGCCCGTGAAGCCGGCTCCATGCTAGCGGAAAAACAAGTGCATCCCAAGTGATGACATCAGAGAGCTGCAACAAAGCAAAGTGTATTTGGGGGACTGGTTGTACAGCTTAGAGAAAGCCTGTGAGAGTAAGCCATACACCAGTAGAATCTTGTTGGAAAAAATAGTTAATGGGGTCAATGAGGTAAAGATTATTAAGATTATAAACAGAAAAAAAAACAAACTAGGAATTGATCACAACAGCAACATCAAAAGCAGACATACTGAAAGTAAAACGAATGAATGCAATGTTTTTCAGATTACATGAAAGAGTGAGACAGCAGTAGAGCAATGCACATTGATTTCTGAATAGAAGTGGGGCAAGGAAAATTATTTAAAGATCACCTAAATTTACTAGTCCATCTAACACCACCCTCACCACCGGTTGACAATGTTGCTGTCCAAGGTTGGCAATTATGCTCCTCCATTGATACAGTGGAGGAGTGAGCATAGTGACCATAAGATAGGAAGTAGGTTACTAGCAGGATCACTAGGTGAAAATAAAGGAAGGAAGCAAATGTCTCACCAAGGTCCCTTCAGGACTTGTCAGTAATAAAGTAGCAATGCACAAGCAGTTGACATTGCCTTCCCCTTTTTATATAGAAAAGATAAAAATAACTACCTTCTTAAACATAGATGTTTCTAATAAGTTGAAAAACCTCTTGGTGTGATAAAAAAAAGTGCGTTCTTTGGCCAGAAGCTTTTTGTAGCACCCTAGGGGTCCCTGCAGAGCCAAATCCTCTCCTGATCATAACACATGGCATTCTAATGATTCCTCACAAACATGTATGATGCAACATTACACGAAATTATGGAGTGAATAATTCATAATACAAAATGGTATATTACCATCAGTCCCAAAAGGAATAAAAAGAACATACCATATTTTTAAATTATTCTTTAAGAGTAGGGAGACTTTGATAAATGGACCTTAATAAGTACCTGACACTCTTCTCGCTTCTACTCCCTCAGTTCTTGGGAAATGCGTGAGTCTGTCATGACATTAATATAATGATTAATACCGGCGCTATATTCACATAGCTGGTGTACGCAGAAGTGTATTTAGGACAATGTACAGGTACGAGAAATGCCTAGCTTCACAAAAAACAGTAATTCTATCTGATTGACTAGACTGATAAAAAGAGAATCCTTAGATATTTAAAATGCTATTCTGGTCACCATATATTGTGTAGCTAAACAATAGGAAAATACATTACTTTTGGTAATTAAATTCAAACTGCATGATTTAAACTCAGCGAGGACGTACTGTAGCTGCTAGCGTTAGGTTTATAATCATCTCTATCCAATTTACCACAAGAGTTGTTTTTGCCTTGAGGTAGTGTGGGAATCAAGTCCTATCCCTGTAGTGACAGCCAGTACACTAAAGTAGGGTATATGCAGGTAGATTTTTGTATGAGCAAATTTAAAAATCCAGTTGGAGCAATCGATAATACCATCAGAGGCCTGCCGATTGTCATTCGCAATTTTGTTTGATATACCGTATATACTCGAGTATAAGCCGAGATTTTCAGCCCATTTTTTTGGGTGAAAAGTGCCCCCCTCGGCTTATACTCGAGTCAGCGCCAGCGCGTCTTCTTACTTACCTCGCCGAGCGTCGCGTCACTGCTGCTCCGGTGTGCGGCGCTCCGAGCGGGGTCATCTGGCAGTCTCCGGGTCCTAATTTATGTGGCCGGAGACTGCCAGATGACCCCGCTCGGAGCGCCGCACACCGGAGCAGCAGTGACGC